>NC_140948.1:65068752-65223752 GCF_014529385.1 Adiantum capillus-veneris
AAAAGGGGATAAAATACCTTAGAATAGGTAAAAGGCATGTCAACTTGACAATCTCTCTTCTCAATTGGGATGCCAATGTCAAGGTTGGTTTTTTTCGTGCATTTTACCCATTTTAAGGCATTTTTTTCGTTTTCTATCGAAGAAAATGTTAGCCACTCTCTCAAAAACACACTATAATCCCAAGAAAATATAAATTTCTTAGAAATTGGTAAGGGTGGCCCTGGTGAGTAAGAATCCCCATGAGCTTGCCGATACTCTCTCTCTCTCTCTCTCTCTCTCACACACACACACACACACACACACACACACACATGGCCAATGACATGTATAATAACCCCATCATTTGCATGCATGTCCCCAAAGCAATACATAATGAAGTCAACTTACAGACACGCAAACCTTCTCCTTTTTTTCTAGGGATAGATGTTTGAGATTAGTTTGTGTGTGTGTGTGTATGTGTGTGTGTGTATGTGTGTGTGTGAGTGTGTATATATATACATATACACACACACACATATATATTTATTTATTTATTTTATTATTTTTTTATTTTTTTGTGTGTCAATCATAATTTAGAGAATTTATATGTATATATATACATGTATATATATGTGTGTGTTTGTTTTCGTGTGTGTGTGTGTGTGTGTGTGTCCATCATAACTTAGAGAATTTATAGATTTTTTAGTTTGGCACATGGTTAAACTCTCAAAAATAAAAAGGATAAAATAACTCTGAATTGATAAAATTGGAAAATCTCTCTCCCTATTTGGGATGCCGATGTTAGGGTTGGTTTTTATAAGACATTTTACCCATTTCAAGGCATTTTTCTTGTTTTGTATGGGAAAAAAATGTTAGCTACTCTTTTAAAAATACATGATAAAGTTAAAAAAATAACAATGTCTCAGAAATTTAAAAGGCAAAGGTGTCCATGGTGAGTAGGATTTCCCATGAGCTCAATCGTAAAATCTATGTGTGTGTGTGTGTGTGTGTAATGTAGATAACAACCCCTTGATTTGCATGCATGCACTCAAAGCAAGACCAGCTTAAATCAATGCACGGACATGCAAATCTTGTCCTTTTTCTTAGCCACTGTAAAAATAAAAACTTACACAAATTTCTAAAAGGTATCAATATTGGTCTTAAAAAAAGCCTCTTGATAAAACAAAGCCACATATATCATTAAATTTTTTTTTAAAAAAAATAACAAAATCTCCACAAAAATTACCTTTACTTACCTAGGTGGAGTGAAACTCAACTTATACATTTATTCTATGTACAATTGAAAGTCTTTTGTCTTTACAATGCACATTGTGAAAGGCTTTTCATTTCCATGTGCATGTCAAATCTTACCATTCACTTTTGCATTTTACATTAGATGTTTGCTCTAAATTTTTGTGAAGTGAACCAATGCATGACACTTGGAGGCCTTCTTCTTGCCTGAAATTTTTAAGTTGCATTATATATAGCATAGATTTGCCTACTTTTGTGAACAAAGGAGACTTCATAATGGTCCATGTTGTGAAGACTCCACATCATTATTGTGGTACACCATTAATCAAGGGGTGGCACACCACACCCGTAGGCACACCACATTGCTTTGGTTAAGGAATGGAAAACACCACAAGAAAATATTAAAATAACCAAATATATATATACTTGAAAATAAATAAATAAATTTATATAGCGAGAGAGACTCGAATAGTTTGTGCTTTTGTCATCAAGCACCACCTGCTAGCTGCTACCATATACATGGGGTAGTGATGTGTGTGAACACACGTAGGACTGTCGAGGCATTTTTTCCCTCAATAGGAGGTTTTTCCCTCCGTGCATTGTATATACGTCCATCACTCTGGGGCTATCTATCTTTCCATTGCATAATAAGCAATACACTCTCTATTGTGTGCCTTGAGCTTTCTTAGTCTTCTCCAAGGTGTGTGTGTTTTCCTGCAACCCTAATTTTGGCTTAGTCGCCAGCAGCTCCAGCATACGCCTGCTCACTTTCTTCGATTTATGTGATCTTTGGCGAGCGTTTGCATATTCAGGCTCAGATTTTTGATTCCGGCTCATTTCGGCCTCCGTTTTCACTACATGCAGATCTGCACAGTCTATTTCATTATTTTGTGCAGAACTTTTGTCAATGTCGTTTTTTGTATAAGAGATCTTTTATAGTCTTCTACGGTTTGTGCTATATAGCACGTGTTGTTCCCGCTTTGTTTCTCCTCTTTTCGAGCAATTTTCACATCAGGTGCAGGCATTCGTCATAGCCGACAACAACACAGATGTGTTCAAGATGATTGCTGCTGAGGACAGATTGGATGGGGACAATTACCCTGTGTGGGCTTATATGATGCAACATGTTCTTGTGTCAAAGGGCGTTTAAAACATTGTGCAGGGCATTGATGTACGTCCTGGTTTTGAGGATACATGCGATGTTAAGGATGTTGCAGGTCTTGCTGCAAGGATTGCTGCTGTTAGAGTTGTTTTGCCTACGACTGAGCAAGCTCATTGGGATGTAAAGAATGCACAGGCTCATGCGTTGATTGCATTATCTGTGAAGCGCACCATTACTCCTCACATTTCTTCAGCAAAATCAGCAAAATAGGCTTGGGATATTCTGGCTGGTCTTTATGCAAGTCGCAATGAGGATAAAATTGCATTTCTACGTAAAGAGCTCGAGTCGAAGATTATGCATGAGGAAGATGACATGGAAATTTTCCTTGTTGGTGTCAAGGATATCAATGAGCAACTTATTTTTGTAGGAAAAGTCATTTCAGACAATTCCCTTTTGTAGACTGTTCTTGATGCCTTGACAGATTCTTATCAGACTTTTGCTAATACTTGGAGACTTATGGCCCAAGGAAATCCGGAAGTTGTCAAGTTTGGTGCATTATGCACATTGTTGTTGCAAGAGTCGCTTTCCAAAAAAAATAGGGCGTGTAGTTGAACAGGCCTTTATTGCTATTCAAAGAAAAGGTGGTAATAGCAATGCAGCCACTTCTTATTATTCTTCTGCGAGTGGAAAATCACGTGTTCCTAATGCTTCTGCTCGTAGCAATTCGTATAGAAATTTTGGTGATAAGGACAAAAAGAAGATATGTTGCCATTATTATAAAGCTAATGATCATCTGATCAAGCAATGCCCTAAGTTGAAGGCCAAAGAGACTAAGAAGAAAGAGGTTGGTTCCACTACAAATACAACTATTATTGAGTCTTCTGGGAAAGGAGACTATGATGTTGATGTTGATGCAGAATGGGCTTTTAGTGCAGAGTGCACTTATAATCATGTTGTCCATGATGCATGCATGTCAGTTGCTGCAGATTCACATTGTTGTATTTTGACAGTGGTGCTACAAAGCACATTACCTCACATCGTGATTTGTTCACCTCTCTAGAATCTGTCCCTCATAGGAATTTAGTTACTTGTGCCAACAATGCCTCTTATCCGGTTCAAGGAGTTGAAAAGATTGTGCTTACTGCTGCAAATGGCAGTTCTTTCACACTTGTTGATGCACTTTATATACATGGGATCAAGAAGAATCTATTGTCTGTATTGCCACTCCCATGGAAATAGGTTTGAAATTGAGTCTCCACGATGCTGGTGATCCTGCAGATGTCACTCTTTACCAAACTGTTGTTGGATGCCTCATTTATATATGCAACATGAGGCTGAATATTCAGTTTGTAGTCTCACAAGTCAACAAGTTTATGCATAGCTTAGGGTCTAAGCATTGGTAGGCTGTCAACAAGAGGATTTTCCGCTACTTGAGTGGAACTTTACATCTTGGTTTGTTTTATCCCAAGGGGGATCATTGCTGCCAAATTTACATGCTTTTTTGGACTCAAATTGGGCTGGTTGTTTTGACACACAAGTGTTCACAAGTGGTTTTTTTTTCATGCTTGGCAGTTCATGTATATCATGGTTGAACAAGAAGAAACCTACTGTGGCCACTTCTAGTTGTGAGGCTGAGTACATGGAAGTCTTCATAGCTACAATTGAGTGTGTATGGCTCAGACGCCTTATGGATGATTTGGGTGTTGGACAAGACACGCCAAGACTATCTACACTGACAGTCAAAGCGCATTGGCAGTTGCGAGGAACCCAATTTTTCTTGCTCGCACAAAGCACATTGAGGTGCATTACCATTATGTCAGGGAGAGGCTCTCAACAGGAGATATCATCTTGGCTTATGTGCCAACACAAGACAACCTTGCAAATCTTTTCACAAAGGCATTATCGCGCGAGAAGTTCGAATCTTTCCGCAAAACTTTGGGCTTACTCCCCTTTGTGAACTGATCATGTCCTCAGGGCATGGCACTTCCCTTTACTCTATGTGCCAGCTCTTGTTCACCGCATCACTCCCAGGGGATTTATTACCATATACATGTGGTAGTGATGTGTGTGAACACACTTAGGACTGTTGGGGCATTTTTTCCCCCATGCATTGTATACACACCCATCACTCTAGGGATATCTATCTTTCCATTGCATACTAAGCAATCCACTCTCTATCGTGTGCCTTGAGGTTCCTTTGTCTTCTCCAAGCTGTGTGTGTTTTCCTGCAACCCTAATTCCAACAATAGCGGAGTCAAGGTCAGGTGAAGTTGCATCATCGGGTGTTGGGTGAAGGTGGTCCGATAGTTGGAGATCATGGATGTCGAGGTGGTCAATGTTGAGCAGTACGTCAAGTTTAGGTGCTTCTCCTAATAGCGAGTGCATGTGGTAGCTAAAGATGACGGGCCTCGTAGTATAGAGCTAGACATGATGGGCCCCAACAGTGGGTGTAAAGAGATGACATGCCTCACATAAGAGAGCTAGAGACGATGAGACTTCTAGGGTTCAGGCCAACTGGTCAAACACCCATCGCACTGATCGTACTAACCTTATCTTTTCTTTTTATCATATAGAACAATAAGAAGTAGTGAGGTAATTCAATACTCACTGAGAGCTCCACAAACACAATGTGTCTGCTCTTCTTCTCCCTCACACTCCGTGCACACTACACACTCTTCAAGTGGCATTAGATATGAAGGTTGCAATGCTACTTCTCTCCCGATGTTTCTCACGAGCGTCACATCGGTAACATATTGAAGCACGTACCTTCCATGGCTATGGAGGCATTGTGAGCTCGACACATAGAGGTCTTGCATCAAGGTGGTAAGGGGATGAACTCCTCAAGCCACAAGGGGGTGAGAGATTGAGCTTTTTGTGAGCTCAAAGAGAGAGAGAGAGAGAGAGAGAGAGAGAGAGAGAGAGAGAGAGAGAGAGAGAGAGAGAGAGAGAGAGAGAGAGAGAGAGAGAAGCAGGTTGCTGAGTTTAGGACAGATTGACAACATGTCACTGTTTTGCTTATAATTTGACATGCAGAACTTCGATTCAATTTTATGTTTTTAATATCAAAACGGAGATCGGTTTGAGCTCTATGACTTTGTAGAAGAGTTCACCAGCTAGTTTGAAGTGCAACTGTGTCTAAAATAAAAAACACATAAGCTGTTTTCTTAGGACAAGTTGTGCATTTGAGTTCAATAAGAGAGGAGAGAGAGTGCAGAGAGAGAGGAAGAGATAGCTTCATCTCAACTTCAGCATTAAAGGCCTTGAATACACACACACTCAACGAAGAAGAGAAAGGAGATTCAACAAAAAGAGAGATTGTGTGCACAATATCACACACACACACACACACACACACTCCCAATACTCGAGCTCGACCACCCCTTTTTCTGGCTTGCGGTATCGATGACTTCTCCTTTGACATCGACATGCACAAGTGAGGTGCTTCTTCCATAAAGGAATGACACCCGGCATTGGCATCAACTTCGGTGGCGACATCAACTATAGGTTTTCACATGCTCTCTGACATTGTAGAGAGCAAAACATAGAGACAGTTATTCAACAATGAGAGACAGATTATGCATTGCTATTAGCAGTGTTTCTATGCATTTTTTGAGAGTAGATTTGGATTGTGATATGTATGTTCTCTGTGGTATTGCTTATGCATAGTCATTGATGGCTCCTGAGAGCAACTCTTAAATATAGTTTTAACACACAAGGATAGTCACATGTGCTCTAGACACAACAGATTTGCGAGCATCTTTGGTAGTAACAACCATTGCAATCCAATTGGGAGTTTTGGGCACATGTGGATTATGCATGACTAGCAATTGAGAGTACTTATGCTTTGTTGAGATCGTTTTACTCCCTAGAGGGAGCTGCTTTTGCTTGATACTCGTTGGCGCGTGTTTGAGCACGTGTCCTCCAATTTTGCAGTGATAGTTTCACATTTTGGCTATACATTGTGTTGCAAATTTTTCCATTATATGACTAGAGACAATAATGTAAGCTCACAAGACATTTATGACAATTTGTTGCCTCTTTTCAGGGGTGGAAATTTGAATGTAAATTCAAATGAGGCAAATGTACAGCCTATGTAGGTCTTTGAAAATGTTACAGATCAGCCTATTACTGATGAAGATGTACATGATGTACTTGATGTGGAAAGGGTTGAGAATGAGCAAGCTAGAGGTATGCCGAAATGGTAGGTGCATACTTTGCATGATAGTAAATTGGATGCACCTTTGTCTAGTCGTACTCGTTTAGGTCCTCGCCATGCATCTTATGCATTGATTGTTATGCTTTGGCTATTTCTAGCTTATGTGATGTTGAGGAACTTCTGTATTTTGATGAAGCACAAAATTCAAAAAATTGGATGGCTATCATGCAAGCAGAATATGATGCACTTATAGAAAATGACACATGGACTTTATGTGATTTGCCTCTTGGCAAAAAGGCCATTGGTACAAAGTCGATTTATAAGTTGAAATGTAAGCTGTATGGTGAGATTGCTCGCTATAAGGGTCGACTTGTTGCAAAGGGTTATGCACAACCGAAAGGCGTAGATCATGAAGAGACTTTTTCTCGCACTTGTCATATGAATACTGTGCATTTTCTATGTGCATTGGCAGCCCATTTTGGTTGGGATGTACATCAATCAGATATTGTTATTAGTTTCTTGAATGGTGACATATTTGAGGAAGTTTATGTAATGCAGCCTCACGGTTTTGTCATTAAGGGGCAGGAAGATAAAGTGTGCAAAAATGACTTTGATAGTTGTCTTTGTCAACAATTGCATCAAGATTTATCAAGGACTTTTGAGCATCTTGACATTCTTTATCAAACCACCTTTTGTGTGATCTATCTTTGTTGATACCATAGACATGCTTTATGGCAAAGCATTCTTAGGCACAAGAACAAATAACTTTCTTGAAAGATTCCCGTGTAGTTCTCATTGGTGCATCATATTGAAGCTTTGTCATCCATAACTTTTGCTCAACCATTTCAATATGCATTGGTGCTCATTTGAAATACATATTAAGTGATAACTTCTCTTCCCTTTGGCTGAAATTATCATGCTTAATTGCTTCTCCACATGCAAGGTCAATACATAAGGCTCGATGCTCTGATTTCAAAGTCCATTGACCAAGCATAAAACTCTTTATGCGATACATGATGGCTTCAAAGAGTAGCATATAGTCAATCACACTATCCCCATCATGTTTTCTACAGGTAAATCCATATGTTTTCTAAATGTAAATCCATTTGTTCCACTCCATAAAGATACACAATTGGCAATGAGCATACCCGTGCTATTGCACATGTGTAAAAGTAACTTTCCATAGTGATCCGGCTCTTTCTCATCCATTGAAGATGCTCATACAAGTGACCTTCCTCCAACACCCTAAATGTATGGCATATAAAATTGTTGAGTATCATGTTGTAATGTTTTTGTGCAGGCATTCATATCCTTAAAGAAAATAACATCACCTTTGCCTTTGAAATAAACAATGTCCTCCTCTCAAATCAAAAAATGCATGATCTCTATCCATGCAAGCATAAAGGGGGAATCATGATGAGGAATGTAGCAACCGGCTACAAAAATGGGTGCTTTTTTGGTGTCATAGTTTTCAGCCATACATAGCGTTTGTGCTTGTCATCTTTCACAATTGATACAAAATCTTCCAATCCTTTCTTAACCGTACATGCTACCCCTCCTTGTCCTCTTCGTTGCTTGAGATTCTTTGACCACATCAATAAATGTACATTGTAATCCTTCAACCCATTAATCCTTTGTGTATTATGCTCCCAAGTTTCAACAAGAAGTGCAACATCGGCTTTACTTGTTAGTTCATCTATGCCAACCTCCACATTCCATGGGTATCCATTACAATTGGCAAAAGCATAATGTCAATTGTAACTCGGCCTCATAGGACGTGCATTCCTATTTGCTCGAGGGACTTGCCTCCTCCTTGGGCACATTTTCTTCATGAGAGATCTCCTTGTTTTCCTTATTCCTCTCCTCATATGCCTTGCGACGGATATTTTGTTGCTTAATAGTGCGATCTTCACATACAAAATATTTTGTATTCCTCAAATGGATCCAACTATTATCAAGGATAATCTTTTGTTTGGTGTCATCCGACATGGTGCGTACAATTGTCCGTTCTTCCGAGCGAGGAGCTTCTTGCTTACCCACTCTATGTGCTCAGTAAGCCATAACTCTAACATGTCAAAGTGGGTTTTAAAGAAATATTTGATAATAACAATGGCAAGAGAATGAGGTGTCTCTAACTTCTCTTGAAGAATTCCACGAATAAGGATGTTCTTGTAACGTCGCTCCCGTTCTTCCAACTCCTCTACATGCACTCAACCTTCTTTGTTTGAGCCATATTTTGCATGAGGGAGGAATTAGGAACCACATTGTTACCACATACATCAGCCCAAGACTTGTTTGTGCATACATTTTTCATGTCGCATACATCCCAGCTCATGGTGTCAAATTTCTCCTCTTTCAATACATGGTTATGCTCTACTTTGCTCATGCGCTCCTTCAAATCATTTAAGTCCATGAGAGAGAGAGAGAGAGAGAGAGAGAGAGAGAGAGAGAGAGAGAGAGAGAGAGAGAGAGAGAGAGAGAGAGAGAGAGAGCCATTTGTATAGGAACCTTGGCGCCCGCGACGTCCTCAGGAAACACCACATGGTCACTTGCAAGGTCTTTAGCAAGTGCTTGTGCCCAAAGTCCTTTCAAGGCCTTAAGGAGTGCCGAATGGAACCTCCACAATTCACTTTGCTTTAAATACTACAAGTGTGTGGCCCGTCCTATGGAGAGAGAGAGAGAGAGAGAGAGAGAGAGAGAGAGAGAGAGCCCCTTTTCTTAGCACCCAATTCACTTTCTTTGCCTTGGCTTTTACTCCCCCCTCCAATCTCTCTCTTTATGCCATGTGGAAGGGGCCCTCAAGGTGCATTAGATATAGTTTGAAAGAGAGATAGCCCCTTTTCTTAGCATCCAATCTTTCTTTGCCTTGACTTCCACTCTCCCCTCACATCCCTCTCCTCATCCCAAAATGTTGTAAGGGTATTTTGGGAATTTCCACAAATTATAGGGGTATTCTGGTAATTTTCCCTTTATCTTTCTTCTTAAGCCAGGAGTGAATGTTACTTTCAAAAAGAACTGGGAATGATTACCCCTAGCATAAAGGTTACGTGTTTGTTACCGAATGGTAGAAATAAGGAAATTTTCTCACTACCTACGTGTGGTTTTTAGAAAATTTTTGAATGAAATATGAGCAAAGATTGAGTCCATACACTATTTGTGTAGAGGTCCATGTAGTTGTGACAACCCTAGGAAACATGGTCATTAATCTTCTCTAATTAAATATAAACTTCTAAACAATATCTAGTGCACCTTGGAGGCCTCTTCCATGTGGCATAAGGCATTTACCCCAATTTTTGCATAGCCTAATGTTTATGATGATTGAAATCTTGTAGCGTCTGAGACAATATTATTCCCCAATGAGCTCATGTATAGATGCATCGAAAATGATGATCGATTTCATCTGAAGAGCCCTCAATACCATCTAAAATTCTGGTTCTATCATCTTTTATTGAGGAGAAGCAATCTTCCTGGAAAAAGTTCCAAAAAAATTTGTTTCTAGAGGGAGGGCATTTTGGGGGTACATTGGGAATTTTTGAAATTTGAGGCACGCTTACAACAAGAGCGGCTTCAAACTAAGCGAGCGAAAATTTGCTCAAGCTGAGAATGGCGAACTGGCTGTGCAGCCTGTGCTTATTGGTTGCTTTCTGCTTCGCTTTTCCTGCTCTCTCAAGCGGCCGAAGCCTCCATTTTTCGCAAACATTAATTCAAGGACTAGATGAGCCAGATCCGGACGCTTTCAGCTCAGAGCTCTCATTCGTCCTCGTAGAAACAACATCTGTGGAATTAAAAGATCAGGAGCCACTCTTCTCGTCTCTTTTATCAGAGATTGACCCAGATGGTGATTTTGAACACCCAAATGTGCCTGCGCATTTCCGGGATAGCTCCATAGCTTCCATTTTAACGCAGAATGGTCTTCCCGTAGGCCTTCTTCCGTCTACAGTTGAGGACTACACTTTGTCAGAGGATGGGAAGTTCTCTGTTTCTCTTTCGAAGGCATGTTACGTTGACTTCGACTATGAGGTTTATTATGCAGAGACCATTACAGGAACGCTCAGCTATGGTGCTATCTCAGACTTATCCGGCATCCAAGCCAAGAAAGCCTTTCTTTGGCTTTCTGTTACTGGCATTCATGCTGATGACTCTAGCAGCAGCTACATTTATTTTGATGTCGGGCCCTTCTCAAAGAAACTTTCTATCTCACAGTTCGAATCTGTCCCGGTCTGCAAGGCCAAGGCTACAAACCTCAGGTTCTCTTGATTTCTTCTAATTTATTTTCCTCTGTTGCAATGCATCAATCCTTTGTTCACAATGAACGCTTTAGAGGAAGGATAAGCATGAAAGAAAAGAACTGCATGCATAAACTTGTTTTCACCCCCTTTCATACATTGTCTGAAATATCATTAAGCATGAGGTGAGGTAGGTACAAGTTAATTATGTGTATTTGCCAAGGCAAATGCTTAGCCTGCAAGATGTAGTGGTCCTCGCTACTTTATTAGCATACATTTGGATAGTCTTTAAATAGCATAATTAAAGGCCTCCATTGATAACATTGCAGCATGACAACCTGCACGATGAATTATGCAGGGCAGTTTAATTCAAAGGCTTGTTGCATTTTCTGATTATCTCAAAGGTTTCAAGAAACTATGATATAGCTAGACTTTGTCCAAAGTGGTTGTTAACTGTGTGTATTGCAAGGCAAATGCATAGCCTGCAAGGTACAATAATCTTTGTTATTTTGTAAGTGTATATTTTGCTTCATGAAATTTGATAACTTCTAGACCAGTAGGAGAAGTCTTGAAATAGCTTGATTAAAGGCCTCAATTAATGTGGACAACGATGATGACGACGACGGGTACTGCTAGGTGAAGGAGTACGAGCGGAAGTGCGACGTGAGAGAGAGTGCGAGAAGAAGAGCACGACGATATGGTGAACTTGCTCTACTGTAATGTGTAGAGCATAGTGAGTTCTTATTAGGTTTTTACAAAAGAATATGTGTATATACCTGGCGGCCTGTCCACTTACCTGGGCGACCACATTGGGCTTTATACCCCAACAACCTCCCACTTAAAGTCCAATGTGGTACTTTAAGTGTGAGAGAAGCTACTATACAAGCTAATATACAAGAGATGTAGAGAAGTGATGCACTACCCTACACCTAACTGCTTGCGAAAATGCGCAAAGCTCTTTGAGGGAAGTCCTTTTGTAAGTAGATCAGCAGGATTTTCTGTGGTGTGAACTTTGACAAGCTGAAGTTGCTTATCCTCGAGCATTTCCCTGATGAAATGATACTTCACATCCACATGCTTTGTCTTTGAGTGATAAACTGGATTGCGAGCCAATTGTATAGCACTTTGACTATCACAATATAACACAGGCATCTCTTCTTTGATTCCCAAATCTGTTACTAGTCGATTAAGCCAAATTGATTCTTTGCATGCCTCTGATGCTGCAACATATTCAGCCTTTGTAGTAGACTGAGTAACACAATCTTGTAATCTAGAACGCCATGATACTGCTCCACCAGCCAATGTAAAGACATACCCTGACGTAGACCTTCGGTTGTCTAAGTCACCTGCATAATCTGAGTCTGTAAAACCCTTTACACTTAGCTCCTGACTCCCATAGCATATACGCATACTCTTTGTAGCTTTCAGGTATCTCAATATTCCTTTCACTGCCTCCCAATGTTTCTTGCCTGGGTTTGACATGTATCGACTTACTACTCCCACTGCAAATGCAATGTCTGGGCGAGTAGCAATCATTGCATACATCAAACTACCCATTGCAGACGCATATGGAATCTTATCCATTTTAGCCTGTTCTTCCTCAGACACAGGACAATCTTGTTTGCTAAGTTTCACATATGGTGGCAATGGAACACTCAATGCCTTTCCCTTCTCCAAATTGAAACGTTGCAAAACCTTGTCAATATACTCTGTTTGAGATAACCAAATCAACTTCTTTGATCTGTCTCTCTCAATGCGCATACCAAGTATATGACTTGCCTCACCCATGTCTTTCATGTCAAACGATTTTGCCATCTTTGACTTCAAAGCTGAAATTTCTTCCAAGTGCTTGCCAGCAATCAACATGTCATCCACATACAAAATAAGGATCAGCCAACTGCCATCCTTAGCCTTCTTTGTATATAGACAGTGATCGAATTCACTACGTTTGTAGCCTTGAGATAGCATAAACTTGTGGAATTTATGGTACCATGCCGTCGGTGATTGTTTTAAGCCATAAAGACTCTTTAACAACTGGCATACCCAATCTTCCTTGCCTTTCTCAACAAACCCTTCTGGCTGCTACATGTAAATTTCCACATCTAAATCACCATGCAAGAACGCTGTCTTGACATCCATTTGGTGCAACACCAAATCTAATATGGCAACCAATGCAAGAAAGCATCTCAATGTAGTCATCTTGACCACCAGAGAGAAGACTTCATCAAAGTCAATGCCTTGTTCTTGCTTAAAGCCCTTGGCAACAAGCTTTGCTTTGTACTTTGGCTGACTATCATGAGCGGTGATCTTATACCTGTAAACCCATTTACAGGGTAGAGCCTTTTTGCCCCGTGGTAATTTAACTAGCTTCCATGTCTGGTTTTTATACAGAGCTGTCATCTCTGACTGCATGGCCAATTGCCAGTTCCCGGAGTTCTTCATTTGCACTGCTTCCTTGTAACATGAAGGCTCATTGCAATCAGTCAACATGACATAGTTCATAGATGGAACAAACCTATCAGGAGGTCGCGTGACACGTCCAGATCTACGCACAATAGGTGGCTCAGGCTCAGCCACAACCTGTGGTTCCACTCTATCTTGTCCTTGCTCCTCTTGAGCCCTGACATTTTGTCTTGCACGTGCAAGTCCATCTTCTTGGAAGACAACTCTTCTAATCTCCTCAACCCTCTCTGGTTTAGAATGATATTTGGATTCATTAAAGTGAACATCATTGCTGCGGACAACCTTTCTGGATTCGGGATCCCAAAGTCTGTACCCCATCTCACCAGAATTACCATAGGCTAGAAAGATACACTTTCTACTCTTTGGCTCAAGTTTGTTCCTAAATTCCTTTGGAACGTGAGTATATGCCTCACAGCCAAAGACTCTGAGATGCTCGTATGAGGGCATTTTGCCTGACCATACCATCTCTGGCACTGAATCCTTCTGCAAAACCTTGCTAGGAGATCTATTTACAAGATGAACAGCCGTTGATACAGCTTCAACCCAAAACCCATTTGGCAGCTGTGCATTAGACAACATACTTCTGACCTTCTCTTGTATGGTCCTATTCATCCTCTCAGCAACACCATTTTGAGGAGGATTGTAAGGAGCAGTAAGTTCACGTTTTATACCTTTTGACTCACAAAAGTCCCGAAAGGCCTTTGAAACATACTCTCCACCATTGTCAGTGCGTAAGCATTTAAGCTTCTTGCCTCTCTGATTCTCCACAAGTGTCACAAACGTTTTGAAAACACTCAACGCTTCATCCTTGTGCTTGAGAAAGTAAACCCATACTTTCCTCGAGTAATCATCTATAAATGTCATAAAGTAAGAGGCTCCCCCTAGAGATAGGTTAGACATAGATCCACACAAATCACTATGAACAAGTGCCAACTGTGTATCTCTTCTATTGCTTCTATGCTTATGTGGCTGCTGTGTTTGCTTACCATACAGACAATGTTCACAGAATTCAAAATCATTAAATGAAAAGCCAGGCAAATAACCAGAACGAGACAAGATTTTCATTCCCTTCTTGGACATATGTCCTAACCGGCTATGCCACAAAGAAACGTTCGGCTGCTCGGTTACATTGATCACATTTTTAGAGACATTTGATACATAAATCATGTAAAGTGTACCAGACTTTACTCCATGTGCTACTGTCATAGAACCCTTGGATATCTTCCACATGTTCTGTCCAAAAGTGGTGACGTAGCCAGCATCATCAAGTAAACCTGTGCTGATCAAGCTCTTTGTAATTGCGGGAACATGTCTCACATTCTTTAGCATGAAAGAAAAGCCATTCTGAAACTTCAATTGAACATCTCCAACACCTAAGATCTCACATGTCTGCCCATTGCCTAGCCGAACATGATCTTTAGTGGTCACATAAGAGGTAAACCACTCCTTGTTTGGAGACACATGAAGTGATGCCCCTGAGTCTATAATCCAGTCACTCAGTGCATTTCCATCAGATGCTGTAAGAAGAGCTGAGTCCATTGTATTCTTCAAGAAGTAGATGTCTCCTGACACTAGACTGTCATCCTCTGCAACAGTGTTTGTCACATTTATTTCTTGAATCTTCACTGAGGACTTGTTCTTCTCACCATGGTCTTCAGCTTTCTCTTTGCCTTTTTCTGCTTTCCATTCTCTGCAGTCTCTTTTCATGTGACCCTTCTTGCCACAATGGTAGCATTCTATGTCACTCTTGCCTATAGCACTACGGGACTTGCTACGAGACTGATTCCTCTTTCCACCTTTGTACTTTTCTTTGGTCCTTCCCCTGACAACTAAGGCTGTTCCTTTGCCTTTGTCCATTGTCTTTCTATTGGTTTCTTCAGTAAGCAGACTTCCTTCTACACTTGCTATGTTCAAACCATCTGGAGGTGCAGAATTACTCAAAGCTGTGCGAAAAGTGTCCCAACTTTCCGGCAATGTGATCAACAGGAACATAGCTCTAACAGGTTCATCAAACTTGACACCTTGAGCTGACAACTGACTATAGATTGTGTTGAATTCATTCAGATGATTGGACATAGGTGTCCCTTCTTTCATCTTCAAGTCAACAAGCTTCTTAAGCCAGTATACCTGTGAAGCTGTACTCTACTTCTCATAAAGATCACTCAGCTTTAACCATGCTTGATAAGCCGACATCTCATCTGCTACATTGAAGTAAACGCTTTTTGCCAAAGTCAGCATAATGGTAGAAAGTGCCAATTCATCCATTTCGCTCCATTCATCTTCGTCCATATCTTCTGGTTTTATCCCCTTGAGCTTTATAGGTTTTATCTGCTTCTTTTGTACCAACACGTGCCAAATCTACTTCTTCCACAATGGGAAATTGGTTCCATCCAGCTTCTTGATATTGTAAAGAGCAGTGTCCTGTGATCCAGCCATAGCTACGCTTCACAGTGGTTTACTTTCCTGGGAAAAATTCGGCAGAGTTTCCCCTGTAAACTGACCTCTGAACCAATATCAACCTGTCAAATGAACCAAGAAAGCTTCAGATTCTGCATAAATTTTGGCAGAGTCTCCTTTGTAAAATGGCTTTGGTGTACTAAAAACAGACCAAAAAACAGCTCAAAAAACACTGTCTCTCTGACACTGTAAGCTGCGGGTAAACCTGTCCTGCACCTGTACTGTCTCTCACTGTCCTGTAAGCATAGACTGCGACAATGCCTCAACGGCAGTAAAGCAAAGATGCAATCCCAACTGTCTAACTCACAATCAATACATCCTAGCTGCCTATCTAAGGGTGCTCGAGGGATCGCTCCAAGACCTGTATCACCGAAAGGATCTCAACATTCGAGAATCCCCCAGCCTAATAAAACCTCACTCGACCCTCAACAAAGGCTGCAGTAAATTTGACAGTACATAGACTTCCCACAAAGTCATACATCCACAAATTTCCCACTGTATGCTGTAACCGCTGCGGCGGTTGTTTGCTGCGTGTCTCACAGCCAGCAAACCCTCAACAGACATACATCGTCTCTGACAATACATCCCTTGTGGAAGTACCTGCAATGTCAGGATGAAATCTGGAATATCAAGCAGCAAACACAAGCTACCTGATGAACTAGTGGATGTCGCCTACAGTCTGTGTGTAGATGCGCCCGTGTCGTATGTGACGCCTCCAAGAACTGTGAGCCGTCCTTCGATGTGTAGACAGCCACAAATCAACACTCTGGGAGTGTCGATATCCTCAGCACCTGCAGTCGTAGGTCGAAAAACCCCAAATTTGCAGAGTCGGATCTGGACCCGTTGAGACCACGTATTCGAAAATGGCCTGCGCAGACCTTTGTCGAAGCCGAACGGTGGCCTAGATGACCTCAATATGAAATTCTGACAACACCTAGCCCTTCGGGCTATCCCACGAGATTTTGGGCCGTGTCTTCGCCTGTCGAATTGCACTCCAATCTGAGTTGGTGACTCTAGCCTCCTGCAGTGCTGCCTAGAGCATCGATCTGAGCTCAGATACCAGTTGAAGGAGTACGAGCGGAAGTGCGACACGAGAGAGAGTGCGAGAAGAAGAGCACGACGATATGGTGAACTCGCTCTACTGTAATGTGTAGAGCATAGTGAGTTCTTATAAGGTTTTTACAAAAGAATATGTGTACATACCTGGCGGCCCGCCCACTTACCTGGGCGACCACATTGGGCTTTATACCCCAACACTAGGTCTATGTCGACGATGAGGTACTGATGGGGTCTATGTCGATGACGACGATGACGAGGTACTGATGGGGTCTATGTCGACGACAATGACGGCGACGACGAGGTTCTTGATGGGTCTGTGGATTCTTATGCCGAGCCAAGGCACAAGGGAATGTCGATGGCTAGGAACTGCAACCGATGATGAGGCTAGGGCTGAAATCTGCCGGCGCTTCCAAGATGAAAACGCTGGCTGTTCTGGCTGAAAAACGCTGGTCTTCAAGGGTTGAAAACGCTGATGGAGAGAAGGGGCTAAAAACGCTGGTGCTGGCCTGCGTTCTTGAGTCTGCAGGCTCTTTTGCTGCTACCCCTTCTTTTGCTGGTCGAGCAGGCCTTAATGAGACCCCATGACCTTGCTCAAGACAAATGCTGAAAATCACTTATTAAAACTTGCTAAGAGGTGGTTCACATGCAGCAAATTACCTACATGTTGAAATGATTGAACTATGCAAGAGAAGGTATGCAACTATGACCGGCCTGGACATGCACGTCCTGCTAGAGGCTCACAAAGGTGGTAGGCTCAGTCCTAAGCTAATGACTCATGCTAGATTGTAGTAGAAGCATGTCCATGAAACTAGCCCGTAGGGCGGTAGACTTTAGCTTTCACCCGATTCTTTATTTGAAAAACTTTACTTGACTTTACGACACAAAAGAACTTCACAAATAGTCCTGTGACTGGAATTAACACTTCAAACAAACCACAGCCTGGTAGTGCTACCTAGCAGACATCGACACCCTGTAGGCCCCAAAGGCTGGCTCCCCTTTCGTTATTTCTTTATTCTTATAAAACTTGAGATAAAACCTGCAAATTCCTACGAGCTGTCCCACTTTTAACGGGCTGAAAATGGCCTACTCTAGCTTGATTTCGGCAGTATAACCACAATAGGAGGCTTCATAGATAAAATCCCCATGCCAAAGGTGACTTTCCTGCCGCATACACCTGGCGAGAATCTGCAGCATGCTGAATTCTCTGTTTTCTGAACCAGATCACCTGTACAATGATCCCAACGCTTCCTCGAAGCTCCTGGGGTATTAGGGACCTATTAGGCTCGAAACCCTAAAACTGCAAAAATACACAGCAGGCTGTGATTCACTGTTTCGGGCTTTGTTTCGCGTGCCGGTCGCATCCGTAGCAAGCCCTCGAGCTCCCGCACGCACAGGGTCACTTGCCCTTTGAATCGGGCAAGATTTTTTGCATGAAATCTCTCCCAATTCACTTGCACATGCGGGTGACTAGCAATTAGCTAATCTAGTACCTGTGCGAGGGGCTCTTGCCTCAGCAATCGCGCATGAACCCACACAACTGTACATACAAATGAAAAGCCCTCAAGCGGGGCATCGCGTTTCTGAAAGAGGGAGAGATGCACGAGAGCGGAATCATCGTGCTACATAGAGCAAAGGAGAAGGCAAGCTTTCCCTTAAAGCTGTGATCACCTTCACCCACTACTCACACACACACTAGCACTTGAATGATTAAAATTAGCCTTCTCTTCATGCAAGTTGGTAGATTGCTCTCGAGCCGCCAAGTGTCAAGTTTGCCTCTTTTGAGTTAATTCCCTAGTACCCACCAACTTATAAGTGTCACGCGGTGTCACGTGACACATCCAACCCTATGTGTCCGTGGACAAGCTACATCACGACCAGGGTTCAGTCAGTCTAGATTTAGAAGTGTTCTGGCACTTTTGTGAGTCTGTTCGCAGACCGTGCATGCCCATGCACTTAGTATAGATGCATATCCTCCGGTTGCACACGGCATGATCATAAGCATTCTCATCAAAATCCATCACAATCCTTCAGGGGGAATTTTCTAGTGCATTTAACCTATTTTCCCTATTTTTGACATTTTTCACTTATTAATTTAAGTGACTTTTGTTGGAAAGTAGGTAGGGCAAATTGAGTAAGTTTGTATTTAAGCAAACCTAGGCTACGACTAATTGGCAGAAGAGGAAGGAGAACACAAGCCACAGGCAGCAGGTTCCCCCCCCTCTCTCTCAAGGAAGATCCCCCCTTGGTGGCGTTTTCCCTCCAAGCAAGACACCCCAGCCTCTAGCGTTTTCATCAGCATCGCCACAGTCTCCCTTTGCTGGCATTTTCAGCAGTACCCTCATCGCCATAGTCCTCCCTTGGCTGGCGTTTTTCAGCAGGACATGATCGCCACTTCCCTGGCATTTTCAACATTGCCTAGCCTCAGAATATCAGCGTTTTTGCCAACTTAAAAACAACATTTTTCAGCCAGCACGAATCAGCCCCAAAAACCAGCGTTTTGGGTTTTCAAAAAATTTCAGCCATTGGCGTTTTTGGACAGCAGATAGAGTGCATCAAATTTCAGCCATAGCGTTGGTCTCGTCATCCCCGTCGTCAACATCGACATAACCTAGACTTGCTTCCGTCACATGCATCCACTTTGTACCGGTTTGTGCAATCAATAGTAGACAACTCTTGCCATCGAGAGTGGGGCCTTTCGCAGGAGGGTTTTACAACGTCTCTGGTGTCGTATTTCTCTTCTCTCTCTATCTCTCAGTCTCATACACTTTCATGCACACTGTCCATTCACTTGTTTGTGATCATTGCACTCTCTCATTAAGAACGGAAGGCTCTCCCTTCCATAAGAACAAAAAGGAACCTTGAGCACAGTACGGAGCACTCATCTTGAGAAAAGTACAACATTCATTCCGCTGCACCTTACATTGGTGTTAGAGCTTTGGTAGTGTTCTGTATCACTCAAGGAAAGAACCACAAGAATCACAAGAATTTTTTTTTCTTGTTGCGGTCGCACGAACCCAAGTTCGCTTGGGCGTGTCGATTCCTAATCGTGTTTTTGAAGAGTGACAGGAATCCCAGGAAAGAAGGGCTTGTCCAGTGTAAGGTGCAACGGAATGAATGTTGTTCTTTCTCAAGATGAGTGCTCCGTAATGTGCTCAAGGTTCCTTTTGTTCTTAGGGAAGGGAGAGCCTTCCGTTCTTAATAAGAGAGTGCAATGATCACTAACAAAGTGAATGGACATTGTGCGAGAAAGTGTGTGAGATGAGAGATAGAGAGGGAAGAGGAATACGACACCAAAGATGTTGTAAAACCCTCCTCCGAAGGCCCCAATCTCGTTGGCGAGAGTGGTCTACTATTGATTGCACAAACCGGTACAAAGTGGATGCATGTGACTAATGCAAGTCTAGGCTAGGTCGATGTCGACGACGGGGATGATGAGACCGATCTAAGGGCTGAAATTGGTTGCTTTTGTCCTGCTGTCCAAAAACGCTACTGTCTGAATTCTGATGCAATTCTATTGCTGTCCCAAAAACGCTAATGGCTGAGAATTTCTGGAACCAAAAAACGATGATGTGGGCTGGTCTCTGTTGGTTGAAATTCGCTGGTTTTAGGTTGTCAAAGGCTGAAGTTGGCCGATGCTTGGCAAGGTTGAAAACGCTAGACAAGGGGGCGATTTGGGGGTCTCTGGAAACGCCACGGCTGAGGTGGACTTGCGATGAAGTCTTGATGAAAAACGCCAAGGCTTGGGGAGGCTATGGCGATGAGGTTACTGCTGAAGACGCCAGAGGTTGAAGTTTTCTTGCTTGGAGGAAAAATGCCACCAAGGGGGGGATCTTGCTGAGAGAGAGGGGGGGAACCTGCTGCCTGTGGCCTATGTTCTCCTGCCTCTTCTGCCAAATAGTGCTAGCCTAGGTTTGCTTATATACAAACTTACTCAATTTGCCCTACTCAGTTTCCAACAAAAGTCACTTAAAATAATAAGTGAAAAATGTCAAAAATAGGAAAAATACATTAGAAAATTTCCCTGAAGGATTCTGATGGGAATCCTTGTGATCATGCTGTGTGCAACCAAAGGATATGCATCTACACTAAGTGTCTGGGCATTCACGGTCTGCGAACAGACTCACAAAAGTACTAGATCACTTCTAAATCTAGACTGACTGGACTGATTTAACCCTTGTCATGCTGTAGCTTGTCCACGGACACATAGGGTTGGATGTGTCACGTGACATCCCCTCCTTTTTAAAGTGAGGTACTGGTACCGAACTGTATGGCGTCGAGGGAGATCGCCAATAGTATTTAGAATCCTGGAAGGGACTCTTCGCCAGCCCACTCTGATGTGTGGGTCGTGCAGTACTTGAACTTCATAAAGATCTGCAACGCTTGCTTTATTGGGCCGTGCCGAAAATGACCCAAAGTCTTCTGTGGCTCCTTTAATGCTTCAACTTCGTCGAGAGTCATGCTTCTTTCTTCTTCAAGAATCTTCATGGTTGAAAATTCTGAAACCATTTCCAACACAAAACTATGAACATACCTATTCCATGTAAAGTGAGTGGAAAAAATCTTGTCTTCCTAAAAGACTGTGCATGCAATGTAGATGAACAAAGAGAGGGAGTGCCAAACCGTTCACCACACACACGCAAACAATGAGATTGAAACTTTCTCTTTTGATCTAAAGCAATCAACTGTGGCAATTCACAACGGAAATGCCCATGCTTGGTGCTCATACTTCCTTGTGCTCGTTCTACGAATGTGTCATGCCAAGGAAGAGACATGGAATGTGACTTCCTTACATACATACTTTTCAGCTTTTCATGTACAATCCGCATATGTTCGTGCTCATTCATGAGTGAAACGTGCTCAACGTACAATATGTCATGCCTAGGAAAAGAGATCACATAAAGACGCTGACGAAAATACAGGAAACGATCACGAATGAAACACTCGTACAATGCGTGTTGACCCAATCATGCGAACACATAGTACTTCCTGTAAGGGTTCTTTGGACCTAGGCTCGAGAGCCAAGATCGGTTCTTCGTGACTGATCGCATCTCCAATGAGGTTAGTGTCACGTGACACATCCAACCCTATGTGTCTGTGGACAAGCTACAACATAATCAGGGTTCAGTCAGTCCAGTCAAAGTCTAGATTAGCAGTGACCTGGCACTTTTGTGAGTCTATTCGTAGACCGTGCATGCCCAGTCACTTAGCATAGATGCATATCCTCTGGTTGCACACAGCATGATCATCAATATTCCCTTCAGAATCCATCAGATTCAGTCAGGGGAATTTACCAGTGCATTTAGCCTATTTTCCCTATTTTTGGTATTTTCACTTATTATTTTTAAGTGAATTTCCAACAAAAGTAGGTAGGGCAATTTCGCTAAGTTTGTATATAAGCAAACCCAAGTTAGCACTAGATGGCAGAAGAGGCAGCAGGACCTTCCCGCTCAACAGGCAACTTCTTAGCAGTCCCCCCCCCCCTCAGCACCCCTAGCGTTTTCAAGCAGTAGATCAAGCCTCCCACTTCCTTTGGCGTTTTCTTTACAGCAGCCTCGCCTACAAGATCCATCCCCTGGCGTTTTGACCCATCTGCAGCAGCCCAAGCCATCAGCGTTTTTGGTCGCTAGCAGGGCAGCAACACCAGCGTTTTGTCCTTCAGATTTCAGCCTTGAAAAATGCAGCACCATAGCGTGTTTGTAGCAGGTATAGCAACGCTAATTTGCAGCCCTCAGACCCTGCAGAGCTTCAGTGTTTTCAGCCTGCAACAGCCACCTAAAACGCAGCCTCGGCCCTGGTTTTTCAGCGTTTTTATTCAGCCCTAAATCCCTCGCCAAACCAGGGATTTTCAGCCATCTCAGAACCTCAGCAGTTTCCCCTTTTTGGACAGCAGATAGAAGAAGACCAATTTCAGCCCTAAAGTCATCATCGTCGTCATCGGCATAGTCCAAGTTGCATTAGTCCATTGCATACGATTGTACCACTTTGTGCAATCAAAAGTAGATCACTCTCCCTGACGAGAGTGGGGCCTTCGGAGGAGGGTTTTACAACCTCTCGGGTGTTGTATCTCTTTTCTCTCCTTCTCTCAATCTCATTCACTTGCACGCACAATATCCATTCACTTTGTTTGTGATCATAGCACTTTCCATTAAGAATGGAAGGCTCTCCCTTCCATAAGAACTAAAAGGAACCTTGAGCACAGTTCGGAGCACTCATCTTGAGCAAAGCGCAAACAATCATTCCGCTGCACCTAACAGTTAGCTTCACTAGAGAAAGTATCAACTAACACATCATCCTTGTGAACAATCACATCATCTTCATGCAACTTATCATGCTTGTGAGAAACCACATCTTGATCATCATGCAAATCATCATGCTTGTCATTGTCATCCAAATCATCATGCTCATCATTATCATTCAAATCATCATGCGTATCATGTGTGTCATGCTTTGGAAAAGAAGAGATTGAGAGAGTCTCCTTCTCTTGAATCCGTTCAATCTTCGCCTGCACATTAGCAATGAGAGAGGGAGAATGAACAACTTGCTCTCCACGAATGACAATGGGAGAGTCACTTTTGGCATTGAAAGTGAACGTATTTTCAGCCCAATCAATGAGGGAGTTATGCTCACGGAACCATCGAATGTCCAAAATCATATCACATCCTGAGAGAGGAGAGACAAAAAATTTTGCTACGGAAAGCAGCTTGTTGAACTGTAAACAACACATCAAGGCACTCTTTTGTGATGAGAGAGTCCATACCGGGAGCGAAGCCTGAGACCTCGAGAGGAGATTTCTGACTAACCTCTAGGTGGGCTCTCTCAACAAGAGGGACTGATCACATCATGCATACTGCCTGGGTCAAACAATATGACAAAACGCTGCCCCGTCATATGACCATAACATTTAATGAGAGACTCATCAATGGGAGGGTCAGGAGAAACTTGGGGCACACTCGTGTTGTCATTGATTGGATTGACAGCGGAAGTGGGTTCTGTGGATTCTTTAGATTAGGACATGTTCTTTTTATGTGACCCTTAATGTGACAATGAAAACAACGGCCTTCTTTAGAATAAGTGCTTTGCTCTTCCGACGTGATGTATCCTCCTAAAATTCCTTGTGCTTCCTTTTCATATGGAGTGAGCTTAGGTTTAGCAATTGTGTTTGCCTTACCCTTAGGTTCATTGGAAGAGTTCTTTTTTGAGAGACTGTTGGAAGATTGGTTAGAAGAGTTACTGTTCTTACCATTCTTACCGTTCTTACCGTTCTGAGGGTTCTGAGAAGTTTGAGAGGTACTTGTAGAAGTCTTGTTCTCCTTGGGCTTTCCCTTGTTGTGCTTCATCTCCTGTGCGAGAGCAATCGCTACCGCCTTGTTGAGATCGATTGGATCGAGCACCTCGACATCGTACTTGATATACTTGTCCAATCCGTAAAGGAATGCCTCTTTGCGCTCATCATCCGACTTGCGTAATTGGGTACCTAGTTGCAAAACACGATTAGAAAAAGACATAACTGGCATACCATTTTGCTTGAGAGCACGCCAATCGTCCTTTAATCGTGCGAGATACTGAGGTGGCATAAACTGTGCCTTGAGCTTATCTTGGAAATAAGCCCAATTGAAGGAAAGGGGCGTGAATTTGTCTGCTTCCTCTAGGTGCGCGGTTAACTGTGCCTCTTGCCATGCGTGGTACCAGTTGATGGCATCACCGGTAAGGTACATGGCTGCCGTCAAAACTTTGCTATTTCCCGTCTTCTTAGTTGTCGCAAAATAAGCATTAAATTGATGCAACCAAGAATGAATAGCCGTAATATCCATCTTACCATCATACTTACTGAAAGTCAACTTCTCTGTGACTGGGTTGTTGGAGTCCGCATCCCGGCTTGCGCCACTTGAGGAACTATCAACATCTTTGGCTGGTTCAGACTCCGAGGCAAGAACTTGTCGAACTAATTCTTGAGTGCGTAGGTCTCTTTGAACCTCACGATCGGCCTCCAAGGCTGCTCGTCTTGCTTCGGCTTCCTCCTTTCCTTGTGCTTTTCTGTCTTTTCGTTCATCGCGCTCGCGTTCCAAGGCAATGCGAGTCGCTTCTTGTTGTATTGCTTTTCTTTCTTTTTGTTCATCGCCCTCGCGTTCCCTGTCAATGCGAGTCGCTTCTTGTTGTGCCATCATGTCCAACATCGACTTGACCATCGCCTCCATAGGATTTGGTACAACTCGTGGCGTAGATGGGGAGGGTCGGAAAAACCTCCTGGTGGGAAAAATTCTTCGTCGCCTCTCTCATGCTCACCACCTGTATGCGAAGTATCCATTCCGCTTTGGGTGATGACCATGCACTATGATCTTTGGTTCTTAAGTGCACGAGGAACTTGGGTTCTTGGGTTCTTGAGGGTCTTGAGGTTCTCGAGGTTCTTGAGGTTCTTGAGGGTCTTCTTTTGCTTGCAATTTGTGTTAGAGAAGGATCTTCTCTTCACCCGAGTTTTACTCTTTTCCGCGGGCGCACCCCTTGGCGGTCTTGCGCTCACACCAAGGTTGCTTTTTCCCCACCTCACGTCGATTGGCCGGCCGCTAAGTGCACGGTCCGCTCTCAATGAGTGAAAAGAGGCACCAGGGGAGGCTGGACAAGCCCTTCTTTTCTGGGATTCTTGTCACTCTTCAAAAACACGATTAGGAATTGACACGCCCAAGCGAACTTGGGTTTGTGCGACCGCAACAAGAAAAAAATTCTTGTGATTCTTGTGGTTCTTTCCTTGAGTGATATAGAACACTGCCAAAGCTCTGATACCAATGTAAGGTGTAGCGGAATGAATGTTGTTCTTTCTCAAGATGAGTGCTCCGTAATGTGCTCAAGGTTCCTTTTGTTCTTAGGGAAGGGAGAGCCTTCCGTTCTTAATAAGAGAGTGCAATGATCACTAACAAAGTGAATGGACATTGTGCGAGAAAGTGTGTGAGATGAGAGATAGAGAGGGAAGAGAAATACGACACCAGAGATGTTGTAAAACCCTCCTCCGAAGGCCCCAATCTCGTCGGCGAGAGTGGTCTACTATTGATTGCACAAACCGGTACAAAGTGGATGCATGTGACTAATGCAAGTCTAGGCTAGGTCGATGTCGACGACGGGGATGATGAGACCGATCTAAGGGCTGAAATTGGTTGCTTTTGTCCTGCTGTCCAAAAACGCTACTGGCTGAATTCTGATGCAATTCTACTGCTGTCTCAAAAACGCTAATGGCTGAGAATTTCTGGAACCAAAAACGCTAATGTGGGCTGGTCTCTGCTGGCTGAAATTCGCTGGTTTAGCCTGTCAAAGGCTGAAATTGGCTGATGCTTGGCGAGGCTGAAAACGCTAGACAAGGGGCGATTTGAGGGTCTCTGGAAACGCAAGGGCTGAGGTGGACTTGCGATGAAGTCTTGATGAAAAATGCCAAGGCTTGGGGAGCCTATGGCGATGAGGTTACTACTGAAAACGCAAGAGGCTGAAGTGTCTTGCTTGGAGGAAAAACGCCACCAAGGGGGGGATCTTGCTGAGAGAGAGGGGGGGAACCTGTTGCCTGTGGCCTGTGTTCTCCTTTCTCTTTTGCCAAATAGTGCTAGCTTAGGTTTGCTTATATACAAACTTACTTACTTTGCCCTACTCAGTTTCCATTAGGAAAAATAGGTAAAATACACTGGAAAATTCCCATGAAGGATTCTGATGGGAATGCTTATGATCATGCTGTGTGCAACCAGAGGATATACATCTACACTAAGTGTCTGGGCATTCACGGTCTGCGAACATACTCACAAAAGTGCCAGATCACTTCTAAATCTAGACTGACTGAACCCTTGTCGTGCTGTAGCTTGTCCACGGACACATAGGGTTGGATGTGTCACGTGACATCCAGCCTCCCTTTGTGCCTCTTTTCACTTATTGAGAGCGGACCGTGCACTTAGCGGTCGGCCAATCGACGTGAGGTGGGAAAAAGCAACCTTGGTGTGAGCGCAAGGCCGCCAAGGGGTGCGCCCACGAAAAAGAGCAGAACTCGGGTGACGAGAAGATCCTTCTCACACACAGATTGCAAGAAAAAGAAGACCCTCAAGAACCTCAAGACCCGCAAGAACCCAAGACCCGCAAGAACCCAAGTTCCTCGTGAACTTAAGAACCAAAGATCATAGTGCATGGTCATCAGCCAAAGCGGAATGGATACTTTGCATATAGGTGATGAGCATGAGACAGGCGACGAAGAATTTTTTCCACCAGGAGGTTTTTCCGACTCTCCCCCTTCTCCATCTACGGCACGAGTTGTACCAAATCCTATGGGGACGATGGTCAAGTCGATGCTGGACATGATGGCACAACAACAAGAAGCGACTCGCGTTGCGCTGGCACAACAAGAAGCGACTCGCATTGCTTTGGAATGCGAGTGCGATGCATGAAAAGACAGAAAAGCACAAAGAAAGGAGGAAGCCGAAGCAAGACGAGCGGCCTTGGAGGCCGATCGTGAGGTTCAAAGAGACCTACGCACTCAAGAATTGGTTCGACAAGTTCTTGCCTCGAAGTCTGAACCAGCCAAAGATGTTGGTAGTTCCTCGAATGGCGCAAGCCGTGATTCGGACTCCAACAACCCAGCCACAGAGAAGATCCAGTCCAGTAAGTATGATGGTAAGATGGATGCTACGGTTATTCATTCTTAATTGCATCACTTTAATGCTTATTTTGTGACAGCTATGTACCTTGCCGGTGATGCTATCAATTGGTACCACGCATGGCAAGAGGCACAGTTAGCCGCGCACCTAGAGGAAGCCGACGAATTCACGCCCCTTTCCTTCAGTTGGGCTGATTTCCAAGACAAGCTCAAGGCGCGGTTTATGCCACCTCAGTACCTCGCATGATTGAAGGACGATTGGCGCGCTCTCAAGCAAAATGGTATGTCGGTTATGTCTTTCTCTAGTCTTGTTTTGCAGCTCGGCACTCAATTACGAAAATCGAATGTGGAGCGCAAGGAGGCATTCCTTTTTGGGTTAGACAAATATATCAAGTTTGATGTAGAAGTGTTCGATCCAATCGATCTCAACAAGGCGGTAGCGATTGCTCTCGCACAGGAGATGAAGCACAACAGGGGAAAGCCTAAGGAGAACAAGATTTCCACAAGTACCTCTCAGAACCCTCAGAACAGTAAGAACGGTAAGAATGGTAAGAACGGTAACTCTTCTAACCACAAGAACGGTAAGACACAAGGGGAGGCTAGACAAGCCCTTCTTTCTTGGGATTCCTGTCACTCTTCAACAAACCACGATTAGGAATTGCCACGCCCAAGTAAACTTGGGTTCGTGGTTCGTGTGACCTCAACAAGCAAAAAAAAAACAACTTGTGGTTCTTTCCTTTAGTAATGCAGAACACTTCCAAAGCTCTGATACCAATGTAAGGTGCAGCGGAATGAATGTTGTATTTTCTTAGTGAACTTTATTGCTCAAAGTTCCTTTTAGTTCTTAGGGAAGGAGAGAGACTTCCGTCTTATGGAGTGCTATGATCACGAACAAAGTGAGTGGATATTGTGCGTGCAAGTGAATGAGACTGAGAGAAGGAGAGAGAAGAGATACGACATCCGAAGGTTGTAAAACCCTCCTCCGAAGGCCCCACTCTCGTCGGCGAGAGTGGTGTACTTTGATTGCACAAAGGCGTACAATGCGAATGCAATGGACTGATGCAATGGGACTATGCCGATGACGACGACGGCGACTTGATGGCTGAAATCTGAGATCTTCTAATCGCTGAATTTCGGTGGCTGAAAATGACTGTTTTGGCTGCGTTTTTATGGCTGAAAATGAAGGAACATCTGCATACAATCTTGGGCTGATTTGCTACTGTGTCATAGGCTGAAAACACTGTGGTTCTGATGCGGTAAGGGGCTGAAACTGAAAACGCTGATAGGTCTTGCTGCCAGCCAAAAACGCTAGGCTGATCTGCATCTGCAATCCAAAAACGCTGAAATGGCAGCAGGTCCTAGCGTTAGTAACTTGTTGAGAAAACGCTGGCTATGGCAGTTGGAAAACGCCAAGGATGGGAAGCTTTATGGCGATGCTACATGCTATGGGAGGAAACGCCAGGGGTGGCAGATGCTGGCGATGGAAATCTTGTTGGGAATGCCGCGAAGGTGGAGGTCCACAAACGTTGGGGGTGCTGGGGGGGGGGGGGAGGTACTGCTGAGAAGTTGCGTGTTGAGCGGGAAGCTCCTGCTGCCTCTTCTGCCAATTACTGCTAACTTGGGTTTGCTTATATATTAACTTAGCAAAATTGCCCTACCTACTTTTGTTGGAAAGTCACTTAAAAATAATAAGTGAAAATAACCAAAAATAGGAAAATAGGCTAAATGCAGTGGAAAATTCCCTTGACTGAATCTGATGGATTCTGAAGGGAATACTGATGATCATGCTGTGTGCAACCGGAGGATATGCATTTATGCTAAGTGACTGGGCATGCACGGTCTACGAATAGACTCACAAAAGTGCCAGATCACTGCTAATCTAAACTGACTGGACTGACTGAACCCTGCTGTGGTATAGCTTGTCCACGGACACATAGGGTTGGGATGTGTCACGTGACATCCCTTTCTTTTCAAAGTGAGGTATTGGTACCGAACTGTTTGGCGTCGAGGGAGATCTCCAACAGCATCCGGAATCCTGGAAGGGACTCTTCGCTGGCCCACCCTGATGTGTGGGTTGTGCGGTACTTGAACTTCATAAAGGTCTGCAACGCTTGCTTGTTTGGGCCGCGCCGAAAGCGACACAAAGTCTTCTGAATCTCTTTTCTTGCATCAACGTCGTCTAGAGATCTGCTTCTTTCGTCTTCGAGAATCTCCATGGCTGAAAATTCCTAAAACCATCTCCAACACAAAACCATGAACATACCCATTCCATGTAAAGTGAAGGAAAAAAAACTTGTCTTTCTCAAAGACTGTGCATGCAATGTAGATGAACATAGAGACGGAGTGACAACCCGTTCATCAAACACATGCAAACAATGAGATCGAATCTTTTTTGTTTGATCGAAAACAATCAACTGTGGCAAATCACAATGGAAATGCCCATGCTTGGTGCTCATACTATCATGTATTGTTTCGGATTGTGTCATGCCAAGGAAGAGACATGGAATGTGACTTCCTGACATACAAACTTTTCAACTGTTCATGAACAATCCGCATACATTCGTGCTCATGCATGAGAGAAACGTGCTCAACATACAATATGTCATGCTCCCTGTGAGGGTTCTTTGGACCAAGGCTCGAGAGCCAAGATCGTTTCGTCTTGAATGATCGAATCGTCTTGTGGGGGTTCTTTGGACCTCGACTCGAAAGCAAAGATCAGATCTTCGTGATTGATCGAATCTCCAACAAGGTTAGCTTCGCTAGGAAAAGCATCCACTAACACATCATCCTGGTGAACAATCACATCTTCTTCATGCAAGTCATCATGCTTGTCTTCCAAATCATCATGTAAATCATTATCATTCAAATCCTCTTGCTTCTCATAATCATGCAAATCTTGTGCATCATGCTGTGGAGAAAAAGAGATTGAGAGAATCTCCTTATCCCGTAAACCTTTCAACCTTGTCATGCATATTAGCAATGAGAGATGGAGAAGGAGCAATGTCCTCTCCATGAATGACAATAGGAGAATCACTGTCGGCATTGAGAGTTATAGTGTTAGCCGAAAATTTCATGAGAGCGTCATTATCACGAAACCATTGAATGCCTAAAATCATATCACATCCCGAGAGAGGAGAAACAACAAATCTTCTAGTGAAGGCAGTCTGTTGAATTGCAAACAATACATCAAGGCACTCCTCCGTGATGAGAGCGTCCATACCAGGACGAAAGCCAGAGACCTCGATAGGAGATCTCGGACTAACTTCGGAGCGGGCTCTCTCAACAAGAGAGGAACTGATCACATCATGCATACTACTTGGTCAAACAATATGACAAAACGGTGCCCCAACGTACAACCATAACATTTAATGAGAGAATCATCAATGGGAGGGTCCTGAGAAACTTTGGGCACAATCGTGTTATCATTCATTGCATTGACAGAGGAAGTGGGTGCTGTGGGTTCTTTAGATTCATTCGATTCAAGCTTAGGACATGTTCTTTTTATGTGACCCTTAATGTGACAATGAAAACAACGACCTTCTTTAGAATAAGTGCTTTGTTCTTCCGAAGTGATGTATCCTCCTACAATTCCTTGTGCTACCTTTTCATATGGAGTAAGCTTAGGTTTAGCAATTGTGTTAGCCTTACCCTTAGGTTCATTGGAAGAATTCTTTGATGAGATACTGTTGGTAGATTGGTTAGAAGAGTTATCATTCTTACCATTCTTACCGTTCTTACCGTTCTGAGGGTTCTGAGAAGTCTGCGAGATACTTGTGGAAGTCTTGTTCTCCTTAGGCTTTCCCTTGTTGTGCTTCATCTCTTGGGCGAGAGCAATTGCTACCGCTTTGTTGAGATCGATTGGATCGAGTACCTCGACATGATACTTGATATACTCGTCCAATCTGTAAAGAAATGCCTCCTTGCGCTTCGCATCCGATTTGCGTAATTGAGTGCCGAGCTGCAAAACACGATTAGAGAAAGACATAACCGGCATAACGTTTTGCTTGAGAGCTCGCCAATCGTCCTTCAATCGTGCAAGGTATTGAGGTGACATAAACCGTGCCTTGAGCTTGTCTTGGAAATCAGCCCAACTAAAAGAGAGGGGCGTGAAATCGTCGGTTGTCACTAGGTGCGCGGCTAGCTGTGCCTCTTGCCATGCCTAGTACCAATTAATGGCATCACCAATTAATGGCATCACCGTCAAAACTTTGCTATTTCCTGTCTTCTTAGTTGTCGTAAAATAAGCATTAAATTGATGCAACCAAGAATGAATAACTGTAGCATCCATCTTACCGTCATACTTATTGAAAGTCAACTTTTCTGTGACTGGATGATTGGAATCCGCGTCGTGGCTTGCGCCACTTGACGAACTCCCACGATCTTTGGGTGGTTCGGTCTTCGAGGCTAGGACTTGGGCAATAAATTCTTGATTACGAATCTCGCTTTGAGCGTCTCGCTCGGCGTCCCTTTCTGCTTTGCGTTCATTTCGTTCATCGCGCTCGCGTTCGAGAGCAAGTCAATTTTCTTCTTGTTTTGCGGCAAGTTTTGCGTTTCTTTCATCACGTTCACGTTCCTGAGCAAGGCGACTTGCTTCTTGTCTATCTATCATGGCCATCATCTGCTTGACCATTGCCTCCATAGGGTTTGGTGCACTTGGTGGCGTAGATGGCGAAGGGGGAGGGTTGAAGAAATCATCTCCGGGTGGGGACGAGTCTTCGTCGCCTCTCTCATGCTCGTCACCTGTATGCGAAGTATCTATTCCGCTTCGGGTGACGACCATGCACTATGATCTTGGGGTCTTAAGCTCGCGAGGAACTTGGGTTCTTGAGGGTCTTGAGGTTCTTGAGGTCCTTGATTCGTGAGAATCTTGGGTTCTTGAGGTTCTTGAGGGTCTTGGGTTCTTGGGGTTCTTGAGGTTTTCTTTCGCATGCAAATCGCATTGTAGAAGGATCTTCTCTTCACCTGAGTTTTACTCCTTTCTGCGGGCGCACCCCTTGGCGGCCTTGCGCTCACACCAAGGTTGCTTTTTCCCACCTCACGTCGATTGGCCGGCCGCTAAGTGCACGGTCCGCTCTCAATGAGTGAAAAGAGACACAAGAGGAGGCTGGACAAGCCTTTCTTTCTTGGGATTCCTGTCACTCTTCAACAAAACACGATTAGGAATCGCCACGCCCAAGTAAACTTGGGTTCGTGCGACCTCAACAAGCAAAAAAAATAATTCTTGTGGTTCTTGTGGTTCTTTCCTTTGGTAATGCAGAACACTTCCAAAGCTTTGATACCAATGTAAGGTGCAGTGAAATGAATGTTGTATTTTCTCAAGATTAGTGAACTTTATTGCTCAAGGTTCCTTTTAGTTCTTAGGGAAGGAGAGAGCCTTTTGTCTTATGGAGTGCTATGATCACGAACAAAGTGAGTGGATATTGTGCGTGCAAGTGAATGAGACTGAGAGAAGGAGAGAGAAGAGATACAACACCCGAGAGGTTGTAAAACCCTCCTCCGAAGGCCCCACTCTCGTCCGCAAGAGTGGTCTACTTTGATTGCACAAAGGCGTACAATGCGAATGCAATGGACTGATGCAATGGGACTATGCCGATGACGACTACGGTGATGACGAGGGCGACTTGATGGCTGAAATCTGAGGTCTTCTAATGCTGAATTTCGGGACTGTTTCGGTGGCTGAAAATGACTGTTTTGGCTGCGTTTTTATGGCTGAGAATGAAGGAACATCTGCAACCAATCTGGGGCTGATCTGCTACTGTGTCATAGGCTGAAAACACTGTGGTTCTGATGCGGTAAGGGGCTGAAACTGAAAACGACTGATAGGTCTTGCTGCTAGCCAAAAACGCTAGGCTGATCTACATCTGCAATCCAAAAACGCTGAAATGGCAACAGGTCCTAGCGTTAGTAACTTGTTGAGAAAACGCTGGCTATGACAGTTGGAAAACGCCAAGGATGGGAAGCTTTATGGCGATGCTACATGCTGTGGGAGGAAACGCCAGGGGTGGAAGATGCTAGCGATGGAAATCTGTTGGGAATGCCGTGAAGGTGGAGGTCCACAAACGCTGGGGGTGTTGGGGGGGGGGGGGGGGGGTTTACTGCTGAGAAGTTGCCTGTTGAGTGGGAAGCTCCCGCTGCCTCTTCTGCCAATTACTGCTAACTTGGGTTTGCTTATATATTAACTTAGCAAAATTGCCCTATCTACTTTTGTTGGAAAGTCACTTAAAAATAATAAGTGAAAATAACCAAAAATAGGAAAATAGGCTAAATGCACTGGAAAATTCCCTTGACTAAATTTGATGGATTTTGAAGGGAATACTGATAATCATGCTGTGTGCAACCGGAGGATATGCATCTATGCTAAGTGACTGGGCATGCACGGTCTACGAATAGACTCACAAAAGTGCCAGATCACTGCTAATCTAAACTGTCTGTACTAACTGAACCCTGCTGTGGTATAGCTTGTCCACGGACACATAGGGTTGGGATGTGTCACGTGACAGATGATGAGTTAGTTGATGCTTTTTCTAGCGAAGCTAACCTCGTTGCAGATTCGATCAATCACGAAGGATCGATCTTGGCTCTTGAGCCTAGGTCCAAAGAACCTTTATAGGAAGTACTATGTATTCGAATGATTCGTCAGCACACATTGTTCGAGTGTTTCATTCGTGATTGTTTCCTGTATTTTAGTCCGCGTCTATATGTGATCCCTTTTCCTAGGCATGACATATTGTACGATGAGCACGTTTCACTTATGAATGAGCACGGATGTATGCGGATTTCTCATGAAAAGCTGAAAAGTATGCATTCCAGGAAGTCACATTCCATGTCTCTTCCTTGGCACGACACAGTTGTAGCAATAGCACATGAAAGTATGAGCACCAAGCATGAGCATTTCCGTTGTGAATTGCCATAATTGATTGATTTGGATCAGAATGACAAGATTCGATCTCATTGTTTGCGTGTGTGTGGTGTACGGTTTGGCATTCCGTCTATTGGTTCATCTACATTGCATGCACAGTCTTTAGAAAAGACAAGATTTTTTCCACTCACTTTACATGGAATAGGTATTTTCATGATTTTGTGTTGGAAATGGTTTCAAGAATTTCAGCTCTGGAGATTCTTGAAGACGGCAGAAGTATGACTCTAGACGACGTTGAAGCATCGAAGGAGCCATAGAAGACTTTGTGTCGCTTTCGGCACGGCCCAAAGAAGCAAGCGTTGCAGACCTTTATGAAGTTTAAGTATCGCACGACCCACACATCAGAGTGGGCCGGCGAAGAGTCCCATCCAGGATTCCGGATGCTATTGGCGATCTCCCTCGACTCGATATAGTTCGGTACCAGTACCTCACTTTGAAAAGGAGGGGATTTCACGTGACACATCCAACCCTATGTGTCTGTGGACAAGCTACAGCACGACAAGGGTTCAATCAGTCCAGTCAGTCTAGATTTAGAAGTGTTCTGGTGCTTTTGTGAGTCTGTTTGCAAACCGTGCATGCCCAAGCACTTAGTATAGATGCATATCCTCTGGTTGCACACAGCATGATCATAAGCATTCCCATCAGAATCGATCAGAATCCTTCAAGGGAATTTTCCAGTGCATTTAACCTATTTTCCCTATTTTTGACATTTTTCACTATTAATTTAAGTGACTTTTGTTGGAAAGTAGATAGGGCAAATTGAGTAAGTTTGTATTTAAGCAAACCTAGGCTAGCACTAGTTGGCAGAAGAGGAAGGAGAACACAGGCCACAGGCAGCTGGTTCCCCCCCCTCTCTCTCAAGCAAGATCCCCCCTTGGTGGCGTTTTCCCTCCAAGCAAGACACCCCAGCCTCTAGCGTTTTCATCAGCATCGCCACAGTCTCCCTTTGCTGGCGTTTTTCATCCACAGCATCATCGCCACAGTCTCCTTTTGCTGGCGATTTTCAGCAGTACCCTCATCGCCGTAGTTCTCCCTTGGCTGTCGTTTTTCAGCAGGACATGATCGCCACTTCCCTGGCATTTTCAGTATCGCCTAGCCTCAGAATATCAGCGTTTTTGCCAACTTAAAAACAGCGTTTTTCAGCCAGCAGGAATCAGCCCTAAACCAGCGTTTTTGGTTTTCAGAAAATTTCAGCCATTGGCGTTTTTGGACAGCAGATAGAGTGCATCAAATTTCAGCCATAGCGTCGGTCTCGTCATCCCCGTCGTCGACATCGACATAGCCTAGACTTGCATCCGTCACATGCATCCGCTTTGTACCGGTTTGTGCAATTAATAGTAGACCACTCTCGCCATCAAGAGTGGGGGCTTCGGAGGAGGGTTTTACAACATCTCTGGTGTTGTATTTCTCTTCTCTCTCTATCTCTCAGTCTCATACACTTTCACGCACAGTGTCGATTCACTTGTTTGTGATCATTGCACTCTCTCATTAAGAACGGAAGGCTCTCCCTTCCATAAGAACAAAAAGGAACCTTGAGCACAGTACGGAGCACTCATCTTGAGAAAAGTACAACATTCATTCCGGTGCACCTTACACGCGGGGCCTAAATGACTTTCAACTGAGCCTAGACACCCTTTTACTGCTCGGATTCCAGTGCGATTGGCATGACCATCTCGTGGCAACCTGCCCTTCCCGACTATGGATGAAACTCTTGGTCGTCGGTTTTTTCTTTGGCCACACAATGTCCGGCCATTTGTGACTTCAAAAAGAGTCGTAAAAATTAAATAAAAATCAAGGGAAAGAAAGCAACAACTAAGGTTAGTGGTTGCCACAGCCTCGTGACATACCTCCCTGTTGACTTCACAAACGTCCTCGATTGCATGCCAAATATACGTGCCATAGATGACTTATTGTGATTAGCACTCTTTAATCATCACATGTATCCACAGGAAAGGTCATGAAACATAGATACAAATGACTTAATGAGACCATACTTTTGTCATTTCATCTACGATAGAAGTGAGCATAATACCTTCAGCATTTATAGAGCAGTGTCCACTTCTATTGCATTGAATCCGTATTCACATTTGATGTGCTAGCTCCATCATTACCCCTCTTTTGAGCACGTTGTGTTGGGGCATACTGTCACCTGACACATCCAACCCTATGTGTCCGTGGACAAGCTACAGCATGACCAGGGTTCAGTTCAGTCAAGTCAGTCTAGAATAGGAAGTGATCTGGCACTTTTGTGAGTCTGTTCGCAGACCGTGCATGTCCAGACACTTAGAGTAGATGCATATCCTCTGGTTGCACACATCATGATCGTAAGCATTCCCATCAGAATCCATCAGGGGAATTTTCCAGTGCATTTAGCCCATTTTTCCTATTTTTGACATTTTTCACTTATTATTTTTAAGTGACTTTTGTTGGAAAGTAGAAAGGGCATTTTTGCTAAGTTTGTATAAATAAAAACCTAGCGCTAGCACTTTCTGGCAGAAGAGGCAGTAGGAGCACCTTGCTCAACAGGCAACTTCTGAGCAGAACCCAAGAGGCCTAGCGTTTTTGGACCAGATCAGCAAGCGTTTTTGCATTTGCAGATCCTTGGCGACAGAAGACTCAACAAGAGACCTAGCGTTTTGCAGTTGTAGGCCATCCGGCGACAGCAGAGCCATTTTCAGCCCTAGTGTTTTTGATTTGCTGATCAGCCCCAACGTTTGCAGGTTTGCCGCGACGGACCATCAAGAACCATCAGCGTTTTCAGTTTTCAGCGCGTCGTCGCCGCATCGTCGCCATCGACATCGTCCCCGACATAGAGTCAGAATTCAGCAGATAAAGATTTGCAGATTTCAGCCCTTAGCCTTTTCAGATCTCAGCCCGTCTCGTCGTCGTCCTCATCGTCGGCAAGTCCAAGCATTGTAGAGATTTGTGCAATCTTAAGTAGACCGCTCTCGCCATAGAGAGTGGGGCCTTCGGAGGAGGGTTTTACAACGTCTCTCGTGTCGTATTTCTCTTCTCTCTCTCTCTCTCAGTCTCATACACTTGCACGCACAGTGTCCATTCACTTGTTTGTGATCATTGCACTCTCTCATTAAGAACGGAAGGCTCTACCTTCCATAAGAAGGAAAAGGAACCTTGAGCACAGTTCGGAGCACTCATCTTGAGCAAAGTTCAAACATTCATTTTGCTGCACCTTACACATACGTAGGCTGTAACCCAAAGGCCTCAAGGTAAAGCTGCAATACATTTGGTGCCTCCAAAAGTTTACACTCTTCCATCCACTTTGCATCCATAGGTGGATAGTTCTTCAACTTCACCAAATAGCGTCTTGCAACTTTTCCTTTAACTTTTCTTTCTTTTGGCGTGCGCTCGAGGAGACTCGATTGAATCTTCAGCTTTCTCTTCTCTTTCCGACTCCTGGGAAGCTTCAAGAGCCGCTTTTGCAAAGGACCTCTTTGCCGGTCTTTTCTTTGACCTACCCCCTTTCACGTTGCCCTAAAACCCACTGTCTTCTCCCCTCAACAAGGCAAGACCAGTGTTTGGCAACTTCCATAAGCTGAGTGAGGGTAGCCACTTTGTTCTTTGTACAGTAATCTCGAAGCCCTTTAGGCAACCCACAACAATAGTTCTCAATTTGCTTTGTCAGTGGCACAAACCTGTAGGAGGTTACTGAGAGCAACTCTTTACAAAACCTCCGATTGTACTCTTGTAGGCTCTTGCAAGTAGCCGCAGTGAGTTGGTGCCAATCCGTCATGACGTCGGCTTCATATTCATTTGACAGCCATGCAGATGCAAGCATTTGCTTGAACTATACCCTTGTGGCGGGTGCCTATCCTTGCATCAACAGTGTCGTCCACCATGTAAGCACATTACCTTTCAAGAAAGTGGTAGTTTTTCTTACCATAGAGGCCTATGTAAAATTCCCCCTTGCATAAGCTGTATCAAACTGTTGGAGGAAAGGAAGAGCCTTCGCCTTATCCTCAAAGCCACTGAAAGTAGCAAACTTCACAGTTGCACAACCCTTTTGTAGGCTTTTGGCTTTTCCAGTGCTCCCAAATTGTCATACGGAAGCGTCTGTAACATGGGCGCTGTAAGAGGGATCATCGGCGCCCCTTGGTTATTGACATCTTGCGTCATTGATGCCATATGTGGCTGCTGGTCGGAAAAACCAGCCATGCCAAAATTGCCATGTGGCACCCCAAACTGGCCTTGGTTGCACTGAAACCCTTGCTGCATGCCAACGTTCCATTCATGGGGTTCGGCATCATGCCTTGCATACCCCGAAACACTGTTCCTGGCATATATTGTTGGTTTCCAGGTTCAACCATGCTTTGAAACACCGATCCACCCCTGAAATATCTAGGATGTACCGTGGGTGGTGGGAAAACCTGTTGCATAGCTTGGAAATTGGTTCCTTGTCCATTTAATTCAACATGCGGACTCTGAAAGGTGGCTGGCTGAACTGGTAAAGCCTGTGGAAGAGGCGTCCTAACCACTTGTTCGTGGATAAAAGGAACTTGTCTTGGAGCCCCACGTGACTCCACAACATGTGAGTGCTCCTCGCCTTGTTGGAACGCACAAGGGACTTGGGCTTGAGCCTCAATAGGCTCTATTGCATGAGACGGTTGCCTTGTCTGTTGTGGCACTGGCGGCGCTTGCAGATATTTCATAAACCTAGGATTCTGCACCAACCGAGAGAACACATTCACACCAGCAACCAATTGTGTCTTTAATGCATCTTCGCCTAGTTGCGGAGTTATATACCCTTGACCTTGTGGAGCATTCAAATCAACTGAAGGTACAGAAAGGGGTGACCGTGAACTCTCGCCGACCTCGAACACTGAGGAATACCCTGTCTGTCCTATGAAGAGGAACCCTCTTCCTTGGCGTCATCTGTCCTGTCAGCCATAGTGTAATTCCAAGTTCCTATGCTCTGTGTCTTCGCCGCAAACCAACCAAGGCTCACTTTTTAAGGAAAAAAGTGATTCTGTCACAAACTGGTGACGTGGCATGGTGACACACACACACACACACACACACACACACACTCTCTCTCTTGCAGACCTGTGAAAAGGGGCAGTGACGTGGTAGAATCTCCGGATTTCAGGCTGAGTGCTGATGTGTCATGCTGTACGGAATTCCGTGATTTGCGGTGAGATTCGCAGCGGAAAAAGCGCTGACGAGCTTACGTGGCTGAGCTGTACGGAAAATGCTTTTTGGGGCTGCTGAAAATCCCACGCAAATTACTGAGAAGCTTTTGGAGGAGCATTGCTTTATTTTTTAATGCTTTAAGAAGCTTTTGATTTATAGCTTTTGGGGCTTTGCTTTTAGCATCCCTTGTAAACCTTTATAAGTGTGGCTTGGGCTCCCACTCTGCAGGCATCTGGACGTAGAGTCTGAGAGTGAGATCCTCTCTCACTCCCTTGTACTTTGTGCAACAGATTCAAAATATAAAAAGAAATACCGAAAGGAGCGCTAGTCTTTGGAGCCAATACCTTTTGGCACAGAACTCCGCCGGGCCGGTGTCGAATCAAGTTGTGGATTGTTTTGAAATGAATTCTTGTCGTGTTGCGGTAGATTCTTGACTTGGAGTGTCCAAGTTTGTTACCGTGGTATCAGAGTGCTGCCGATTTCTCTTCTACCGGGAAATCCGATTCTTTTTACGTGGCACTTATGGATTCAAACAAAGGGAAGTCGACTTCCTTTGCATCCAAAGATGCGGGAAGAGATCACGAAGAAGATTCACGCGAGGAGTATGGCCTGTCTCGGCCTACTCAGGCGGAGCATGAAGAAGTCGATGATGCGACAAAGTTGATGATGAATTTTGCAAAGGACCCTAAACTTGCAAAATTTTTCACTTAGACCTCCTTCGACAAGCTGCACTCACAGTGGCGGCAAACCATGGAGCCACCCCTCAAACCGGCGCTCAAACAACCTCCTACTCCGAGGATGTTTACAGAGCAAGAATTGGAAGAGGTGGTTGATGCACGGATTAGCTAGCTTTTTGACGCGCAGAACAAAGCCAAAAAGCACGACAAAAAGCAGAAGAAAGGAACTGACTTCCCGGGTTATTTGGGTCGTCAATCTACTTTTGCCTCGGCAAGAAAGCAGAAGAAGCGTGTGCGATTTGAAGGAATACCCAGTTCTTCTTCTTCTTCTTCTTCTTCTTACAGTTCTTCTAGCTCTTCTGACTCGAGCAAAGAAGACAGAAAAGGGAAAAAGCGAAGCAAAAAGCAACGCTTTGGAAAGGGCAAGAAAAAGGCAAAGAACTCTAAATCTCGGCCAGTTTTGGACAGTTCTACAGAGGACTCGTCTTCGTATAGTTCGGACTCCGACGATAGCAGATTTTATGCAAGGAAGAAGAATTTTTATAAAGCCAACCAATATGACTTTCTGGAAGATAAAAGCAAGAAAGTCCGAGAATTTAAAGAAGGTGGACAGTCAATTAAATTTGACACGTTTTCTGGATTTCAAGATGCTTTGAAGGCTTTGGCCTTCATACAACAGTTTGACATAGCTTTCTCTGGAGGACATTACTCAGAGCACTCGAAGATTCGGAGGGCTACCTCTTACTTCAAGGGAAATGCTCGATCTTGGTGGTCCACTCTTCTATTGAACAAGAAAGCGCCACTTAAATGGTTGAAATTTAAAAGGCTTTTTATTTCTTCATGGCTGACTGGGGAGTACGAGTGCGACATACGAACTGCTTGGAACCATCTTCGGATGACCAAGAAAGATACATATTGTGAGAGATTTTGGAGCTCTTTTCTACCGGTTTACCTTGGGATTTCCTATAGAGATCCGGGATCACTGCTTAGAACCATAGTTACATGGGACGGCGGGTCGGGGTCGGGGTCGGGAACAGGGACAGGGACGAGGACGGGACGACAAAAGTCAAGAAACGGGGACGGGGGTCGGAACGGCAAAAAAAAGAAGAAGATTTTTTTGGGCATTTTTTGACCTACACACATGCCACGCACATAGAGCATCAATTTGACCACAAATTTACACCAAAGAACATAAGTCATATAGACCCAAATGTGCTTATAAAACATCGAGAAATGAGGACCAAAGGGTGGCTTTTATAGCCATTAGGGTGCTTCAAAGTTCAAACATATGGCTAGCCACTAGAAATGATCAGTTTTTGAAATTTTTAAAAAAGTCCCCTCCCGTCCCCTGTAGTCCCCGGGACGTTTTGCTTGCGTTCCCACTTGGCAGCCCTTTTGCCGTCCGTCCCCACCCGTCCCCGCCCGTCCCCGTCTCGGAATCAGGCGTCCCCTGTCCCTAGGGTCCGTCCCCTCCGTCCCCTGTAACTATGCTTAGAACAAAAGTCAGATTCTATTCAAGAATTGATGAATCATGCGAAACGGGGTTTTGCCATTCATTCAGGCAATGACTTACCCCACAGATGAGATCATGACGCAGAGAACCGAACAGACTTCTAACAATGAAAGTAGAAAGAAGAAGAGCATCCCAGAAGAGAAAGAAAAGGATGCACGACCCCAATTCACTCTTCGAGAGAGGATCAACTACATCAAAGAGGGGAAGTGTTTTGGATGCGGGGAAACTGGGCACATCTCTGCGAAGTGCCCTAAAAAGGCACCGAATGAACAGGATGAAGAAAGGTCAAAGAGTTCGAAAGCAGTTGAGGAACGTGGCAGAAAAGGAGATGAAAGCAGAACTGGTACCACATTGCGTGGGGCCCGAACCGAATCAAATGAATGGAAGTACAAAAACTTTGCCGCTTTTAGGGCAAAGTGAAAGATCAAGAAGCCCTCTTTTTCTTGGATGAAGGAGCCAAGGCCAACTTCTTTTCACTTGGATTGGCGGCTCGATTCGGAATTACGCCCGACAGGCTGAGGCCATAGGCGGAGGTAGTTCTAGCGGCACCTGGACGGGATGTTGCCATTACACCGATCATTGGCAAACTTCGTTTGCAATGTCAGGGGTGTTTAGGGCACGAGGATTTCTACGTAATTCCCTTGGGAGATTGTGACGTCCTACTCGAAATCCATTGGTACCACAAGAACAACGCCGTGGTTGACTACCGGGCTGAGAAAGCGACTTTGACAAATGAAGGGCACAAAGATTGTACTTGATGAACTTTAGTTTCTTTACTCGATTTTCTGGAGAGGACTGAATGATGATTGAAGGTTGAATAGTTTTGACTTGAATAAAGAATGCCATGATTTTTCTCCACACTCATGCCGATTGCTTTTCAGAGGGCTTGCCAGGCGAGTTGCCACCAGCTCGTCTTGAGGATCATACCATTGATCTGATACTTGGAACCACAACACCGAACCGGCCACCTTACCGTGTGAGCCGAGTCCCGAGGTACACTTTTTTGGGACACATTGTCGCAGCAGTAGGAGTGCAGATGGACCCGGCCAAGATAGAGACTATCCGTGATTGGGCCGATTTGAAGAATGTCCATGAAGTTCGAAGCTTCTTGGGCTTATATTCTTACTACTGGCGATTCATCAGAAAGTTTGTAGAGGTTGCTTACCCCTTTGCATTTGTTAACATAGAAAGGAGTCCTTTTCTCGTGGGGACCCACAAAGGTGACTGCCTTTCAGAGATGGTTGGAGTTTATGCTACTTCTAGTCACAGAAGCAGCTATCGGAAAAGCAGATGCGGTGGGCAAACATCTTGTCACAATTTTACTTCCGGATTGTCCATGTGCAGGGACATAAGAAATTGGTAGCAAATACTTCGTCCCGGAAGCTATTGGTTTTGGCTATTTCCGCGATACATCATAGAAGCTTCGAGGATATGGTCGGTCAGTACGCCACAGATACAGATTGTGCAGATGTATTCAGTTGAATACAAAATGGAGAGATAGTAGCGGGGTATTCCATTAGGGATGGAATACCCCGCTACTATCTTGATGAAGAAAACGATGTTGTGCGTTACACAGCCGTTGAAGGAAAAGGTTATGACCGAATTCCATTGTCCACCTTTTACGGGTCACCGCAACATTGCTACCACCTTGAAAGGTGTGGAGAGATACTTTTGTTTGGCCGAGATTCAAGAAGGACATGGACGTTTTGTACGCAGTTGCTTGGTATGCCATAAGGTCAAGTTTTTACAGACATAAAGCACAGGGATTGTTACAGCCTTTACCATACCCACCCGCCCCTGGAAAAGTATTGCAATGGATTTCATTTTTGATCTCCCGGAAACACAGTGTGGGCACGATTGTTTATTGCCCAGATATTCAGAGTACATGGCATGCTTGAGACGATTGTCTCCGACAGAGACCCCAAATTCACGAGTTTGTTTTGGAAGGCTATTTGGGAGAACATTGGCATGCGGTTGCAGTTCTCGTCATCGTTTCACCCGCAGATTGACGGGCAATCAAAGATTGCTAATTGAATGGTACTGGATTTGTTGAAGTCTTCTTCTTTGAATCTGAAGACTTCATGGGAAAAGGATTTTTACCTTTGGTGGAATATGGCTACAGAAATATGATTAAGTATTTGATGGGGAAGGTGCCATTTGAGATTCTTGAATTTGCTACGAAGGTTTCATCCTTCCTTAGCACGAAAGATAAGATTTTTCTTTGAAGCCATCGAGTTCACGAGGAACTTGGACTTGGTCCAAAAGGCTTTGTAGAAATCTCAGAAAAAGCAGCAGATCGTGTAACAGATTTGGGACACTCCAAGTCAAGAATCTACCGCGACACCACAAGAAATCACTTTAAACAGTTCATAGTTCACAATTTATTCGACACTAGCCCCATTGAGTTCCGTGCCTAGAGATGTTGGCCCCAAAGACTTGCGCCCCTTTCGGTATTTCTTTTTGTATTGATCTGCAACTCAAAGTACAAGCGAGTAGTCGGGATTCACTTTTAGACTTTGCGTCCAGATGCTCTGAGAAGTGAGAGCCCAAACTACCAATATAAAGATTTGCAAGGGATGCTAAAAGCAGAGCCCAAAAGCTTCAAAATCAAAAGCTTAAGAATAAAGTAAAAGAACCCTCTCTCTCTCTCTCTCTCTCTCTCTCATCTTCTTGCGTAGCCAAAAGCAAAAGAGTACTCTCTCTCTCTCTCTCTCTCTCTCTCTCTCTCTCTCTCTCTCTCTCTCTCTCTCTCTCTTTCTCTCTCTCAAATTGCGTAGGCCAAAAGCAAAAACTGCCTACTATAAATTCCGCCGCAAAACGCGGGCGTCCGTACAGCCTGCCACGTGCTAGTCCAGCCCGCTTTTTTCGGCAGCCAGCCACATCAGCATTTGCCATACTTTTTCCAGGAGTCCATTGCCAAGGGGAAATGTATTGGGCAACCACGTCACCAGTTTGTGACATACCCCCCTCTTGAAAGCATTGTAATCGCCCTCGATTACGCCTGCAAAACAGACAGAAGCCATAAACTGTCTTACTAGACACTGACTGTTAGTACCGACGCATTAGAAACACACATCAAGCACATGTACCAATCAACAGTCACATTACACGACATCAGAGGATATCACTGGACATCACATGACAAATCACATTCAAAATTCATTCAGATCTTAGACTATGATTTACCGGCAATGCAATTAGCAATCGCATCTAGATCCACTCAGGACCTCATAGATGCCCGATTGACTAATCCCTATTGTAACCAGATATATCGAGATCATTCAGATCAAAATGTTGGAGTCATTTCGTCTATCAGTTCTTGCACTTAAACAAGTCAAGAACAAGTTAGTATCATATTCGGGAATTCCATTTCATAAAGTCATTACAACAGAATACTGTCAGCTCTTAGTATCCCTGAAGCTCAAAGAGACATCAATGACTCTAGTATTCAAAATTCGTGGCATCTGTTGACAAAAGAGCGGAGTGACTCCCCTCTTGTGCATACCCACTGCACCAGATTTCTGGCCAAGCTGAATTCGGGGTTCCAATTGGAATAGACTATGCTAAACCAAAAGCTTCAAGGTAAAGATTCACAATCCAAGGAGTATCTGCCAGGTCCTCCTCCATTCACTTCTCATCCAATGTGGAGTAGGTGTTGAATTGAACCAAGAACCGTCTTATTGCTTTACCTTTTATCTTTCTATCTTTCTGTGCCAATTTCTGTTTAGGAACGAGTATCTGCTCGTTTTCTTCCACTTCAGGTTGCTGTTCAGGCTCCCCATCATCGAGCACATCGCCTTCAAAAGGCTTCAAGAGACTCACATAAAAACATTGTGAATCCTCCAAGTAGCGGGTAGCTTCATTCTAAAGGAGACATCATTTATCTTTTCGAGGATCTGGAAAGGTTCGTAATATTGCATACGAAGCTTTGGGAAAAAAAAGCTTCTCCTTTCGCTTTTTTTTCTTTCTCAGGCGTGCCTTCTTAAAACGTAAGAGCAGCCAATCGTTCTCCTTCCATTTCAAATCGTGATGATAACGTTCTGTTGCCTTTTTCTGAGATTTCTCCAAAGCCTTCCAGACCAAGTCCAAGTCCCTCGTGAACTGGTCGTATCTTTCGTACTAAGGAAGGGTGGAACCTTCATAGCAAATTCAATAATTTCAAATGGCACCTTCCCCATCAAAGAGTTAATCGTGTTTCTGTAGGCATATTCCACCAAAGGTAAAAACCTTTCCCATGTAGTCTTCTAATCCGAGATGTAAGACTTCAATAAATCCAATACCACTGAATTAGCAATGTCTGATTGCCCGTCAGTCTGCGGGTGGAATGATGACGAGAATTGCAACCGCATGCCAATGTTCTCCCAAATAGCCGTCCCAAACAAACTCGTGAACCTGGGATCCCTGTTGGAGACAATCGTCTCAGGCATGCCATGTAATTTGAAGATCTGGGCAATAAACACTTGTGCCCACATTGTGTTTTCGGGAGATAAAAAATGAAATCCATTGCAATACTTTTCCAGGGGCGGGTGGTATGGGTAAAGGCTATAACAATCCTTGTGCTTTATGCTTGTCAAAACTTGACTTTCTGGCATACCAAGCAATTGCGTACAAAATCGTCCATGCCCTTCTTGAGTCTCGGCCAAACAAAAGTATGTCTCCACACCATTCAAGGTGGTAACAATGCCGTGGTGACCCGTAAAAGGTGGACAATGGCCTTCGGTTAAAACCTTTTCCCTCAACGGCTGTGTAACGCACAACATCGTTTTCTTTATCAAGTAGCCATTCCGAATGAGGGGTGCAACGGAAGTGAATGTTGAAAATTTTGCTCAAGATGAGTGCTCCTGTGCTCAAGGGTTCCTTTTACTTACGGAAGGGAGAGCCTTCCGTTCCTTTAGTGAGAGAGTGCAATAGACACAAACAAAGTGATGAACACTATGAATGAAGGTGCATGAGACTAAGAGATAGAGAGAGAAGAATACGACACTAGAATGTTGTCAAGCCCTCCTCCGAAGGCCCCACTCTCTATGGCAAGAGCGGTCTACTATTAATTGCACAAATCTCTACAATGCTTTGGACTTGCCGACGATGTTGACGACTACGAGACGGGCTGAAATCTGAAAACGCTAATGGCTGAAATATGCAAATCTTTATCTATTGAATTCTGACTCTATGTCGATGACGATGTCGATGGCGACGATGCAATGACGACGCACTGAAAACGCAGATGCTGAAATCTGCGTTTTCTGGGCTGAAACTGCAAACTGCGCTAGATCTGACTGTGCGGAGAGGATCTGCTGCGGGATGGTGAGATCTGCGAGGTTTGGGACTTCTACTGCGATGTCTGACTGCTGAAAACTGAAAACGTTGGAGCTTACTGAGGTTCTGTCGTGATGAATCTGCAAAACATTGAGATTGATCTGCAAACCAAAAACGCTAGGACTGGTTCTTTCCTGTTGGAGAAATCTGCTAACGCTAGGGCTGATCTGTTGTGTTGTTGTGGAGTCTGCTAATGCTAGGGCTGATTTTCTATCTTGTTGTCGCTGGGGCTGATCTGCAATGCAAACGCCATGGCTGATTTGTCATGCGAAAACGCTAGGCTTTCGAATGGGCTGAAATGCTAGGTCTGTTGCGAGAAGGTGGTCTTGCTGAGAAGGTGCCTGTTGAATGCGAAGTTCCTGCTGCCTCTTCTGCCAGATTGTGCTAGCGCTAGGGTTTCTTATATATATGCATGGTAAATTTGCCCTACCTAGCTCCCAACAAAATTCAACAAAATTCACTTAAAAATAATAAGTGAAAATTGGCTAAATTAGGGAAAATAGGTCTATGCACTGTAAAAATGCTCCTGATGGGTTCTGATGGAAATCTGATGGTCATGCTGTGTGCAACCAGAGGATATGCATCTACTCTTAAGTGTCTGGGCATGCACGGTCTGCGAACAGACTCACAAAGTGCCAGAACACTTTCTAAGCTAACTGAACTGAACCCATGTCATGAAGTAGCTTGTCCACGTACACATAAGGTTAGATGTGCACGTGACACCGAATGGAATATTCCACAACTATCTCCCCATTCTGTATTCAAGTGAATACATCTGGAAAAAATCTGTATCTGTGGCGTACTGACCGACCATATCCTCGAAGCTTCTATGGTGTATCGCGGAAATAGCCAGAACCAACGGCTTCCGAGACAGTATCTGCCACCCATTTCTTCTGTCCCTGCACATGGACAATCCGGAAGTAAAACTGTAACCAGATGTTTACCCACCGCATCTACTTTTCCGATAGTCGCTTCTGTGACAAGAAGTAGCGTAAACTCCAACCATCTGTGAAAATTGTAAAGCTCCGAGTAGGTAATGTTGCCATTGAGTAAGAGCATGGATAACCGCCAAAAGCTCTTTCTCACATATCTGTATCGTCATTTCCGGCCTTGAAAACAATCGGCTCGCATAGGCAATGACATGGCCTTCATGCATTAGACCGCATCCGGACTACGATCCTCAAGACGAGCTGGTCGCAACTCGCCTGGCAGGCCCTCTGAAAAGCAATCGGCATGAGTGTGGAGAAAATCTTGGCGTTCTCTTTTTTTTCGAGGTCAAAACATATTCAACCTTCAATCATCATTCAGTCCTTTCCAGAAAGTAAAGAAACTGAATTTCATCAAGAACAATGTCCGTGCCCTTCATTTGTCAAAGTCTCTTTCTCGGCCCGGTAGTCAACCTCGGCATTGTTCTTGTGGTACCAAGGGTTTTTTAGTAGGACGTCACAACCTCCCAAGGGAATTACGTAGAAATCCTCGTACCCTAAACACCCCTGACATTGCAAACGAAGTTTGCCAATGATCGGTGTAATGGCAACATCCCGTCCGGGTGCCGGTAGAACTACCTCCGCCTGTGGCCTCAGCCTGTCGGGCGTAATTCCAAATCGAGCCGCCGAAAGAAGCTGGCCTTGGCTCCTTCATCAAAGAAAAAGAGGGCTTCTTGATCTTTCACTTTGCCCTAAAAGTGGCAAGGTTTTGTACTTTCATTCATTAATTCGGTTCGGGTCCCATGCAATGTGGTACCAGTTTTGCGTTCATCTGCCTTTTCTGCCATGTTTCTCAGCTGCTTTCAAACTCTCTGACCTTTCTTCATCTTGTTCATTCGGTGCCTTTTTAGGGCACTTCGCGGAGATATGCCCAATTTCCCCGCATCCAAAGCACTTCCCCTCTTTGATATAGCTGACCCTCTCTCGAAGAGTGAGCTAGGGTCGTGCATCCTTTTCTTTCTGTTCTGGGTTACTCTTCTTCTTTCTACTTTCATTGTTAGAAGTCTGTTCGGTTCTCTGCGTCATGATCTCATCTATGGGGTAAGTCAAATTGCTTGAGTGAATGGCAAAACCCCGTTTCGCATGAAGTGAATTCGTGTCGTGCCGCGGTAGATTCTTGACTTGGAGTGTCCAAGTTTGTTACAGATTCTGTCGCGGGCAACGGGACCATGAAACCGGCCCGTAAGGCGGTAGACTTTAGCTTTCACCCGATTCTTTACTTGAAGAACTTTACTTGACTTTACGACACAAAGGAACTTCACGAATAGACTTGTGATTGGAATTAACACTTTAAACAAACCACGGCCTTGTAGCTAGAGTGCTATCAAGCAGACAGCGACACCCTGTAGTCCCCAAAGACTTGCGCTCCTTTCGGTATTTCTTTATTGTTATAAAACTTGAGATAAAACTTGCAAATTCCTACGAGCTGTCCCACTTTTACCGGGCTGAAAATGGCCTACTCTAGCCCGATTTTGGCAGCATAACCACAGGAGGAGGCTTCACAGATAAAATCCCTATGCTAAAGGTGACTTCCCCGGTGCATACGAGCACTTTGCCAACCTGGCGAGAATCTGCAGCACATTGAATTCTCTGTTTTCTGCCTTGAAAATGCACCAGATCACTTGTAAAGTGATCCCAACGCTTCCCCAAAGCTCCTCGGGGTATTAGGGATCAATTAGGGTCGAAACCCTAAACGTGAAAAAATACACAGCAGGCTGTAATTCACTGTTTCGGGCTCTGCTTCGCGTGCCAATCGCATCCGTAGCGAGCCGTCGAGCTCCTGCACTTGTAGGGCTACTTGCCCTTTGAATCGGACAAGATTTCTCGCGTGAAATCTCTCCGAATCCACCTGTACCTGCGGGGGATTAGCAATTAGCTAATCCAATACTTGTTCAAGGGGCTCTTGCCTTGGGCAATCAGGCATGAACCCACACAACTGTACATACAGATGAAAAGCCCTCAAGCGGGGCATCATGTTTCTGTATTCAAAAGGAGAGAGAGATGCACGAGAGCGGAATCATCATGTTACATAGAGAGAGAGAGAGAGAGAGAGAGAGAGAGAGAGAGAGAGAGATGCACCGCTGAACCAACCAACTGGGCATGAATGAATTGATGTTTTACAATGGGGACAAGGTGGTGCTTATATACTAGCTTGGGGCCCCTTAAGTACCCCTCAAGATTTAACAAATAAGTAAAATAAATACCTAAAGCCAAAATAAATATTGGGATCACATTGGGCTATTCAATTGAGATGCTAAAACTCTTAACACACTCTGTGCAGCTCATAGTGGACATATGTAGGAAGACCAAGTCGATGTAGAAGCTACCATGGACACCCCAACAGTTGTAGACTCCACTGGATACACCTCGGTTGTGCTTTCACAGATTTAGAGTGATGTGGCTCAGCTGTAACAGTTTTACAGTTTTAACTTATGGTCTTCGGGCCTTCCTTGGGGATACACTCATTTTGAGCATCTCGAGGGGCATTTCAGTAATAGAAGTCAGGACTGTTTTCCTTGCGAAAAAAAAAGGAGAGAGAGAGAGAGAGAGAGAGAGAGAGAGAGAGAGAGAGAAGAGAGAGAGAGAGTCAGTGTGTGCACCAGCAGCTCCGCATCATCAAAGTCGAGGGCCGTCAGAGCGACTGCAGTTGCTAGTCTTTTCCATGACATCCAACCCATCTAAAAGTCATGGAATGGCCCAGCTTGGCATGGTGGACTTTAGCTGTTTAATGCGTCTTAAATTTTAATTAGGTTGATTGTATCTCCTTATTCGAATAAGAAGTCTTAATGTCCCTTTTTTTAAAACTTTTTTCAGTGCCCTTGCTTGAGCATTTCCAGGATTGATCTCTAAGGGGGGCCTCTGGTAAGTTGACTTTTGTAACATCTGTCATTCTCCATTTTTAGTGCGCTCAATAAACTCAACTTCTTGTGCAGGTAAACCTTCAGTTTAGCTTATGCCAAAGCTATGTTTATAGATTCCAAAATCTCGACAATCTTACAATTCTTCTGCTTCCGGAAGACATTCAAAATAAAGCTCCAATATTTTATATTTACCAGTCAAAGATGCTGCTAATTGTAATCAAGCTTCATGTTTGGATCCTGCAATATCAGAAATCTATGTAATTTTATATATCCTTGTAGTAAGCTTGAAGGGTACTTGATTGATGCTTGTGAAGTGTAATTAGAAACTATGCATTTTCCTAGTGTAGCTGTGTTTGTACTTGGTGCTTTTGCTAAGTCGAGTTCTGTCATGTCAACCGGTCTCTATTTCGAGCATGGTTCAATGTATTTCTTGTGCAGGTAAAACTTTTAGTTTAGCTATAAACCAAAGCTATGTTTTTAGATGAAGCACCTCTTCTACTTCTGCAAGACAGTGACATGTAGCCCTACTATACTTTGCCAACATATCTAATGCACATAGCCTTTGTGATAGCCACATGCCCTCTTTTGTGCGTATAATCTCAATGCCCAAAGGGTATTACAGCTTTCCCATGTCCTTTATTTCAAATCCTCGTTTTAGGAGGCACTCAACTAGTTAATGTCTGCCGCAACATCAGAAAGTCGTGTAAATCGTGTACATGATTATAGCCTGCTGTCAGGGTGTATGATTGATGCTTTGGAAGTGTAATTTGTATTTATGGATTGTCTTGTATAGTTGTTTGTGTTTTTGCTAATACTATTGATGTAATTTCTAGCTAGATAAGCAATACCACAGCTTGCACAAAGTCTCGGAACTCGTGGCAAACAAGCTTTTCCTCTCAAACTCCTCATCTAGGATGACGTTTTGAAAAGTGAGAAAGGAAAAACAAATAGTTAAGATAGGTAATCCTAAATTGCTGTTTTCATTGACCTCGAGTGTTTGATGTTGGATGCGAGCTCAACTTACAGTCCTTTGCATGAATGAGTACTCGTGCAAAAGAAGGGCAGAGTTTCTAGCCAAAGCATTGATGCATACAAGTGTATCACTAAGGTCTTTCCACTTGACTATAATAAAAGCCATCGTTTGAACTCTTACCAAGTGAAAAACAAGTCGGGTCAGGGAACATCAACTTCTGTTACGTTAAGCTCTATTTCTTTCTTTTGTTAAAGAACTCTCACTTTATCTGAGTTGCCCCCCCCCCCCCCCCCCCCCCCCCCCCCCCTTTCCGGGCACACATGTGGGCACACATTGTTGTCGTTGTGGGTGCACACCCACCGATTTGATAAACAACTTCTACATCTCAGATCTTGGAAAAAGGATGTGTACACAGTTTGAATTGTTCTTTGATGGAATCAGATGAAAATTGTGGTGTGCATGATGGGCAAACACACAATGTGATGAACAACCCATCAATGTAATGAGCATGCCCTCAGACAAGGAAACAATAGTTAGGTAAATAGTATGGTGTAGGATACTCCCAATTCTTGTGAAACATATACCATCCTATAGATACCAGAAAGTTCATATGCAACCTCCTTTCGAAATCGGATTTAGGTGCAACTCAACATCTAGCAAATGTCATGAGTGACGTTGACATTGGGATCAGGACTAAAGAGAAGCCTTAGATGATGTAGGGGCGAAATATTGTCAAAAATGTTCTAGTGTGTTATAGAGCAATATCACAACGTGTGTGCATGTGCATATGAAAAGTAACTAAGGTGAAAAATCACAATGGCCTGCAGAAGAGGATGAGAGAGTGTGTATGTGACCCACTTCTCAAGGCCCCTCATAGGAGAACAAATGTCAACTCTCTCTCACAGTGGCCTCCATATACAAAAGACAATGCTTAGTTAATACCTCTTTAACAAGAAACAAGGAGATTTAATTTTTGTCTCATCATTAACACATGACATAGTACTATTCTACAAGCTTCAACTGATGGTTCACAATTACTCCCACTAGTTCACCACTTTACTACGGCCTTGAGACACTTTGCTTTCCACACCTATGGGTGATTGAAGGCATCATCAAGAAGAGTGCCCTTGAATCGTTGCACTTAAAAAAAAAAAAAAAGAGAATACAAGAACTTTGAAACACACGCACACACCCTATGTACAATGGCCTTAGAGGTAGGGAGAGAGGTATCCATCCCATCACCACACGCACACACCCGCATATGGGAACAATCCCTAAAGCACTCTTCAAAAAGTGCCCTTGTAATCATCGCACTTTTTGAAGAGAGCTTTTCCAAGCAATACTAGAAAGTGAGCCGAGAATATGCTCAAGGTAGGGCCACAAAAAGAGCACAAGCTTTACTTGGTCTTCCAAGGAACGAGTCTAGAACAAATCTTTTTGTCGAAAAATTGAAATGCTATTGAGCTTCAAAGGTAGGACCAAGAAGGAAAGTGCAACACTTTTTTTTTTTGGTTGCTATGATGAGGTGGAGTAAAACATTCTTACCTTATTATAAGGAGGAGACAAATAGCTATAGTAGAAAATGATGTAGGTATCATACCAAGAGTTAGCTAGCATAATGATAGAGCATGTATACTTTTGAGAAACAAAGAAGGCACCAAGAAAATCTTGGGTGTGTGCCCATGATAAGGGGTAGGGAATGCCATAATGGCGATACTCTTGTCTACGAGATGAGACTGGCTTACAAATAAAGGTATAAATGACACAACTCGAAGAGGGGATTCTTGGTTGAGGGATGGTGACTATGCATTAGCTTGCCAAGACAAGGGAAGTACAAAACTTTCATCTTAGAATGTGTGTGCATGTGTGTCCAATGGACCGATGCATGATTATTGGGGACGGACCATATAGTATCAAGCAAGACTTTCATCTTAGAATGTGTGTGCATGTGTGTCCATGGACCGATTCATAATTATTGGGGACAGACCATATACTATCAAAAGCAAGAGCCTAACCATTGGCATTATCATGGCCATTCGAATGTATTGTGTAGGGATATGGGGCAACTACAACAAGGTGTTGCTTCTGGTCATTCATCAATGATGTGGTATTACTTGAGTGTACAAGGGTGTTTTGATCCTCATCCTCGCCTGATTCATCTAGGATGAGGGCTTACTACAATGTTAAATGGCAAGAGTTTTGACATATGCATACACCCAAGTTAAACATAGGTGTCCCTTACTCCATAAGACCTACAAAATGAAAACTTCAAAACTTTAGGATTTGTGAAGAGTTGTAATTAATGGTATCATGGCCTCGACAGTAATTGCCACGGGATCTCCGATGATCCAAGGCGGTGGCATTTGTGATTGGGAACAACTTGCTCGAGTTTTGAGGTGGGCTAGCTTGCTTTTAAGGAGTAAAATGCCCATAGTGGGATAATGCCATGTTTCAAGCCTACCCTATCCACCCTCGCCCTATGCGTCTTGCTACATGTGTGCCTAGTGGATCCCCCCACCTAGGCTGCATTGAATACTAGAGAGCCCCTTTCCCTTTGTGAAGCAAGGGAATGATTTGTCAAAAGGAAAAGAGAAGCAAAGCATGGGTGTGTGAGTGGTGGTCCACTAGTCTCCTCGCCTTATCCAGTTTGTGTTTCATGGTTGGCAACAAGGAGATTGCGTGCTCATCAAGTAAACCTCAATCATTCCACTACTTCTTCATGTTAAAAAGATGAAGGATAATTCATAAGCACTTTCCTCCAAGAATTGCCCCAAAAAAAAAGCTGGGAATAATTAATAAGCACTTTCCTTAATGTTTACCTTTTTTATTTGCACTATCAATGTTTAATCCCCCCCCCCCCCCCCCCCCCCCCCAACAACAACACACACAAAACCACCACCACCACCAAAAAAGGAGAAAAAAAACCCCAAAAAGACCCTTTTTCAATCTTGCCACAAAATTCTAGGCGCTTCTACAGTGTCAATTTTTGTTATTATTATAAAGTTGCCAAAGAAGGGAACTTGAATCAAACATTCTAGCTAGGAACTTAGAAAAGTTGCCAAAGAAGGGAACTTCAATAAAACATTCTAGCTAGGACCTTAGAAAAGAGATGGATAAGGAAAGAAAAGAAGCCCATGAAGTCAAGAGGACGCTCCCTTTAGCTTTTTGTGTTCAATGAGTGACCCAAAAGTGCACAATTATATAATCCCAAGTAGTGGGAGCCATGCAAGCAAACACAAAGTTGGAAAAAGTGAGGTTCACTATCAAATTGTGTCCCACAATTGTTCCATGTCTCCATTGCTTTGTGTCCTCCTCCTCACAACAATTCCTAAAGTGGGAGCTTCAAGTGAATATCCTCAAGCTTCATGCCTTTAGCTTTGGATCATTAGCTTTGGATCATCATCTTCGTGTCCCTCTCCCATGTTACTTCTCTCCACTAGATTGAACACTTCACCTAGTGCAACTTAAGTGTGATAGAAAGTACCTTCAAACATATCAAGACTTGAGGGTGTGTCGAGTTTGTAGATCTAAATTAAATCTTGTCAGGAACATGGTACCTTCAAGGACATCAAGACGTGGAGGGGATGTTCACGATTTTCAAGAAAAAACCTTATCCAAGGCCTCATTTGCAGTTATCGACCCCACTGGCAGAGTGCCAGTGGTTAGCTTGGAGGCTAGGAGTGCGTGAGGTCACCTCGAGGAGGTGAGGCCGGGTGGTATGGGACGCCCAATTTTACAAGTGCACGCCTATATCCTCGAACGTTGGCCCCAGCACGTGGGAGCTGTTGAATGGTGGCTATGGTCGGGTGGTTCGTTCGACGCGTATCTGTAGGCGATCTGTGTAGCCGGGAGATCCTATCTCCTCGTTCGTTTCAGATGCCAAAAGCAAAGCCCCAAAAGCTTCCAAATCAACAAAAATTTTGCAAATTAACTATAATTGTAGCTATATTTATACTATTTTCTTGTAATATCTAAGAATTTTTTTTCCTTTTCACTCTCCTCTCAACCAACTGTCTTGAACTTCTAATCGGTTCAAGGCTAAGCTTAAAGAAACTTTTCTCGAACACTGGTTCACACAATTTGCGGCTTAAATGTCCAAATTTTGCATGAAGCATCGTACCTCAAGGACATCAATACTTAGGGCGTGTTTACACATAAGAATTTGTAGCTGAGAATGTCTCAATTTTACCTTGTGGGTATAGTCGGCCCAATTGTATGGGACACACGTGTTCAGCCCTTTGCCTTTACCATTCTAAATGGGAAAAAAAAAGAATCATGTGTACATTAAAGATACGACAATGATTAGTACAGTAAGCCTCTTCTAGTATGAAGTGAGCACTTAGCAATTCCTTTTTTTTTCTTCCAAACTCATGATGTATTAAAAAAACAAAAAAAGTTACAATCCTAGCCATGCTCTCACCCAGCCATGGCATCTACCAACAACCAAATCTCAAAGCACAAGGTACATTGGCTTATGAAGGCCCGCAGTGTTAGGATTTGAAGGGCAAACTATTCTTTCAAAAGATGGGTTGTAGAAAAATGCACCCTTCCCTAGGGTAAAGGAGCCAGTTGTAACACATGTGTCTTTTAAAAGTCATGCACGCCTCCAATTTAGAGACAAAAATTTAGAATATGCTAGGAATTTTGTTTATGTGTCAACTTGTGATTTGTTGAAAACTGTACCATTACTGGGCCTTGGGTGTTTCTAACCCCTAAAAGACCTCAAAATTTAAACTTTCTCAAATTGACTGCCCAAATTAAATCAGAAAAATATCAAACTTGGTATTACCTAATCTGCCTTTGCATGAGGAATCTCATGCAAATTTCAAAATTCAAATCTGACCAAATTTGCAAAATCCCACCCAAAATTACACTTTTTTTCTTGAGTGTCTCTAAACTGGCTCCTATACCCTATAGCCTAGAAGGGTCTATTTTCAGTTTGCCCTTCCAATGAGAAAATTTCGCATAATTTACAAGGCAAGATACTATATTCTGTCAATGAGTATAACCAATATACATATAGATATTGTAAATGAGCATTAATATATATAAAATGTTTTTTAATTAGCCCTTCCATTGACATGTATTCTATTTTTTCACCCTTCTCTATAGAAGGATAATTTTTGAACAAGCCCTTCCAATGACAGACCCAAAAAAACTTTGGCCTTCATACGACCGACAAAATGCCTTAAGAAGAGCAGATGGGCGTCAAATCCTATCACTGATGAAGGGTGCCACCTTGAAACTAGAGAAAACAATGGATCGAGACGGCTTGGGGTTGCCACCAAAGGGATAGCATTCCCACAACAACCTCCTTGCCCACCAAGCCAATCCAAGGGGACGAACCACGCACTTAGCAATTCTTATCGAAGATTTTGAATCTTGGGGTAGCTTCTGATGAAAAGTCTATGGACTTATCCATCATCATTTTCCTTAGATTCTTTATTTCACTATCCACTTTCAATGCCAACGTTAAGCGTGACAAAGAAGCATAAGTTGAATATGCTCAGATAGACCTTTTCGATTTATTTATTTTTTGTTGCAAAACTCACAATGCATGAGTAGAATATATATTTAAACCAAAAAAATTACAAAGCAGACCATGGTCGCATTGAGCCATGGCTCCAACCAGTATCTTGAAAGACAACATGAGAGTAACGATGCCAAACCATAAAATAACAACCAGCTAGAACAAGGGACGCCAACCCGACTAACGACAATAGAACCGATACCAAAAAGCATGCCGAGAAGGGAGGGGCCCATTGTCCCCAACACCAATAAGACGCCTCTCGGGGTGCCTCCATGTTGGTGCCTCTGCCACCACAGGCAATCGGAATGCCCAAAAGTAGCCTCCACATATAGTTGAGAAGAGCCGAACCGAGCAGCAGACACATAATCCACCAATAGAAGCAAGCAAAACACTTTGGATGCACCACTTAGCAAGGATCTGCCACTACCCTCAGAGCATCCAAGGCCTGTCGCACATAGAAAAAAAAACAATCGAGAAGCTCCATAGCCAAAAACCACCACACAAAAAGATCATGCTTTGGGGGAGCCAAGCCCCTTCAGAATCAAGTTTTCACCGTAGGCCTTGCAGTCGAGGATGAATCCACACGAATGAGCATGCTAGAAGGAGACACATCCTACCAAGAAGCTCACTGCAAGCATCTCTGCCAATCCCCGAATGGAAGTCTACAACTATGAAGATCCCTGCAGCGACCACCCATTTTCCCTCCCCAGTGGGGGGGACCTCTACTGCGTGCCCAAAAATGGGGTTCAAGCTAAGGAAGCGACATCGTAGAGCAAGCAGGCTAGCCCAACGGTTTAGAACGGAGATGTTGCTGCTTGTAAAAACACCACGATGCCCACTCCAATAGAGGGACACCTTTGCCCCGCCCTGTCGCAAAACTCCCTTTGAGCCTCCCAACCCTCGAAGCCTCGCAGGCTGCACGATGCAGGTGGTCCTTGCCCTCGCATGACCTTTCACAACTTACAAGATGACAAAAAATTATCTCCAATTCAAGCATGATCTCTCTCTTTCTCTCTCTCTCTCTCTCTCTCTCTCTCTCTCTCTCCCCCCTAACCCACCCCCACCCCCACCCCCACCCCCTCCCCCCCCCCTCTTCGCGCACAAGTTGGCAAAAACCTTGCTCTTCAAGAACACACAAATATCTCCTTCCTCTTCCTTCAAAGGATGCACAAAGGGTCTAAAACAAAGCACACTACAATAGAATGATCCACATAGCATGGTTTACACAAAGGCCATACCTAGTGAAGGTAGGAAAAGACTGTGAGGGCCGTGTGCCCGTGCTCATGCGTGTGGGGGGAAGAGGGAGAGCCACATATCAAAGGGGGGAACACTACTCTTCGTAGAAGGAGAGTGAAAGAGTTTTTCTTTATGCTTTTATGTGTATGAGGGTTAATGGAGTTAGTGGGGTTAGGGAGACAAGGGTCCGGGGTCGACCACATGCCTTGACCCTAGCAATCTCCCACTTAAAGGCCAATGTGGTCATAAGTGGCGAGGACAACTAAAGCTAGTATGTACAACTGTGAAGCACGAAAGCTTCACCTTTGTACCAATTTGTTCACCCTACTTCCTTTAACTTGATAGCTTCCCCCGTGTACAAATTTGTGCACCCTTGCCACGATCCTTTACCCCAACAAAGACTCTAGATTCTCCCTTGAGATCAACTTCAAACTGTCTAGATTTGGAAGCAGTTTCCCAAACCAAGATGTATCATCGGTAGCCTGCACATGCTATCTTTGAGACTGAAGAATGACTTCTACATGAGAAATACATAGGCCCATGAGGCATACAACCTCAACAAATTGTGGCCAAGATCCAAGGGCCTTCATTTGGGAAAACTTCTCCCTTGAAGATTGTTTATATGCTGCTTAGTCCTATTTTGCCTAGATTGTGAGCATCCTCTAATAGATTATTATAAACCACAGGGAACGGGCCCTTCTCCCGTATACTTATTTCTTCCTTGAGTGTTGAAGGGTTGTGATATTCTTATCCTTCAATGTTGAAGGCTCATGCTTGCTTTTCCTCCATTATAGGAGGGTCACTTTTTCTTTGTGGATTTGCAATGCATCAAGAGGAATTCATTACAAGTTTTGCAATATAGCAACACCTTGATGATCTTGCTGCAAAATGGTATGTAGATACAAATATGGTATCATACATAGCAAAGATTGTGTAGGCTTGTACGATGCTCAAGGTGGAAGTAACAAAAAAATGTTCTAGCAAGTTCTAACTCTCAGCTCTCCCATTCTCATTTAGTCCATACTTGGCAACACAATAAGCATTGAAAGAGGATAGATACTCTATCCTCTTGATTTAAGATTGTGATCTTAATTGGCTTAACAGTTAATTACAAACAAATATCCTCATTCCGACAACGGAGCAGATGTGTTCCTATACTTCTTTCATCTCAACTTTTCATCACTTGGGAATTCATGAAGTAATGACTCCATCCACTTTGACTTGGCCTCATATTTCTTTTAGTGAAGAATGTTGAGTTGATTTTTACCATCATTACTGTTTCTTTGCATTTGCTAAAATCTTCCAAAAGCTTGAAGAAAATTTAGGAACAATCCCACTCACATCAACCTGCAACAACAACGTTGTTTGTGCTATTTCCAAGTAATAGTTCTCATTCTCATGTGTCCAATTTAAGCATATAGGTATGGACATCACATCTATTTATAGTTTCCATGTCATAAGGAAGTCTTACAAAAACTCGTACTATTGCAAACATGTATCCTATCATCAGATCGTGTTGCAATTTTACAAAAAACCAAAGGGCTCCACATCATTGCAAGTCAAGGCATCTATGCTGTATTGGTGATCACACAAGCAACGAACAAGTTCCCAAAGGTTGGCAAAGAAAACACTTGCCATTGTCTCTTGATCCACTCTTTTAAACCTAGGGACTGAAACCTTTCTAGCTAGATAAAAAAATGCTACAAAAATGCACAAGGTCTCTCTATAGATCTCTCTCACAAGGTCTTGTTGGCTCTCTCGACTTGTGCTCTATTTATGAAGACTCGACTCAACGTCATTGAATTTTGATTTTGCCTTTCGGGGCCCACTCTTGCACGTCCAAATATCACCTATGCAAGTGCAGGACGTGCTCTTTTTCTCCATTCTTTTCCTTGATGCTCTCAAAATAAGTTTGGCCCTCATACACTAGATTTGAGTCACTGCACGTACTGCTAGAACTCCTCAAAATACAAGCATATATGTTGACTATATTTGAAGGAAAACCCTTGTCTTATAGACAATAAAACAACCCAGAGCTTCCTTGCCCTGTGCTTGTCAGGCATATCCCACAATCAAACTTGTTGTGCTGCCTACTTGTTGATAGACTGCATTGAAGGGATGCCTTTGTCTTGTAGAAGATGAAATACACTTTTGCAAACCAAAGACCAAGGACATCTACCATTCTCTAATGATCTTGTCTGATTGGTTCTCTCCCCTAAACAAGCTTTGGGAAAAGCAATGGTTGGAGGCAAGGTAGGTGGTGGTAATAAATAACATTTGGACGCCACATTGGCCTTTGCCGATAAAGATGTTTCTTTAGAAGGTGCTATGGAGGGCTTTGGTGTCAGGAGTAAAGACTTGTGCAAGAGGGAGTGGATCTAATGGGTTTTTGAACCACAAAATGGCTAGTGAGGACCTCGCTCACCTCTTCAAGGAGTGCTCGACTATAAGCAGGGCAGACGTGAAAATGGGTGCAAAAGACCTAGAAACAAGGATATGCAAGAACGACATGTTCCTTGGAGGGATGGTGATGAAAAAGCCAAGTGTTACTGGTTTGCACGCAAATTGTTATTTTGCTACTTCAAGCAAATATAGAAGGCCAAGAATTGTCGAGTCTTTGAGAATAATCTTTCTTATGCCAGTTTCTCAGAGATTGTGCAAGAAAGTAGGGAATTGATTGAATCCATTGGTGGAAGAAAGGACTTGGACGAGTGGTATTGGACCATTAACACCGCTCTGATGGATTAGAGCTAGCATGAGTACGGGTAGGTGTTCACCTCTTGGTGAGGCCTGATAGCTTATCAATGTAATATGAGATCCCTCGAGGCTCGGCACGAGCTTGAGGGTGCATTGTACTTTGTTTTCAAAATTCAATACATCCACTCACAATTGTGAGTTTGGGTGAAGGTTTCCTCTTTGAGGTTGATGGGTCTATACAAGTATTAAGTCGTCTTGTGTTGTGTTTGTGTGATTTAGTTGAGGGTTGAGGAGTGATTGATGCACTAGATGTATCATTGCGTGTTATTGGTCTCGTAGATAATACATACTATATGGCTAGTATAAGGGTCGTTTGTAAGAGCAAAAGGTTGTTAAGAAGAGCCCTTAAGATTGTTCAACTATTTGCTTCTGCTTCCGGCTCAATGTGCAACATTGAGAAATCAAGGTTGATTTCTTTTTCATAATGCGACTTGTTCGACCCCACGGAATGGTCAGGAGAAGTTATAGGTAAGGGCACTATGTTTAGACACCTATGCGCTTCACTTGGGGTGGGCATTATAGATAAGCAAACATTTGTCTGGATCTTGACCAAAATAAATAGTAAAATGAGAATATGGAAGTTTGTGCTCCTCCCCTTCCATAGCAGTCACGACCATTAATGCTTTCATGATCCGTACATTTTATTTCTATCGCTGATGCTAAAATTGAGCAAATCCAATTGGAAAGAATTTTTGAAGCCTATGAAATGGTTCCTGTGAAAAAGCAACACAAAAAAACCTCAACCCCTTGCCAATGGGGAAGATGGAATGGGAGCGAGACCAACGAACAAGGGCGAAATTGGGATTATTGACCCCATGGTGCATGCAGAAGCTTTGTGTTCCAAATTGGTTGTCTCATTGACGAACTAGAAAGAGGAATGGACTATTATGGCCAGGAATATGATAAACAAAGCAAAGCTTTCCTCAAAAGAGGGCACTTCGAAGAAGCCATAGTTCGAAGAAGGCCATAGTGCTGGACAAGATTTTGGCACCTTTTTGGACATTCGTGAAGCTTGGAGGCTGCACAAGGGAGCTAGCACGAAAGTGTAACAAAGCAGGTTCAACCTTGGAATGGGGGGAGAATTTCAGATACTTCAGGGATTCATCTCTCAATTGGTCCCCCTGGATCTTCAAACCTGGAAGGAGTTCCTTAGACCCCTTTTGGAGGGAAGTTGCACGTCTGGTAAACAACAAAGGAATTTTTAAACTTTCTCATCTTTGCAAAGACAGAAGGTTTTGTTGGAAGGACGTGGAGCTCGCAGTGATGCAACATAACTTGGGTATGTACGAAACGCTTCTGATTGGTAGACTCTTGGAAGTGCCGTGATCCTCACCTCCACCTATCAATGCATCAAAAATTGATTGGAGAGCGTGGCATTGGCTGAAATTCAGAGTGTTCTTGCTTCCCAAGACCCAGAGTACCTATTTTGTACTGATATACAAAGCGGATTGGTTCGACCCACTCACCAAAATCTGGAAGAAAAACTGGTTAGAAGAGCACTGACAAAAGAGTGTTAAGGCCACTTGGGAGACTAAATGGCCTAAATACATGAAGGTATTCATCTGGAAGGTGCTTTGGAGAGCCTTGCCTACTGAGATTGAGGTGCACACTAGAGGGCTTAGCATCGAATCTTACTATGGTTGTAGGTCAGCCTCTTTTCATCACGTGCTCTACTTCACGGGGGCTGGCCACTAAAGTTTGCAAATGGGTTTGGAGGACTTGGAAGATCATCTTCTTTATTGATGACCTAATCTTGGGAGGGCGTGGATTCCAAAGCCAGACCGTTTTGATGTGCACCAAATTACTAGATTTTGCTACCTGAACCAAGTCGGGAAGTCTAGGAACCTTTGGGTATTTGAGGCCAAACTGCATGTAGCTCGTTTTGATGATATTGTGCGTATGAGCACTGAGCTCATCCATGGTGTTGGAACAAGAAGAGGGTCAGCTGACAAGGATGAAGAATGGATTCATGTATTGAGATGCTTAGAACACTCAAGAGGGTAGTTTTATCACCGTTGGTTTTGTGTACAAGCCTTTGCTGGAACCCTAGCTTCCTCAAGGCACATGTAGTGCTTGAGGGCAATTGTATTCTTTCCGAGTTAATATCTCTCTCAACTCACAATTGTGAATACGACCAAAAAAAACAAGAGGAGCAAAAGGTTTTGGCCCATAATCGTCGTCATTTCTTTTTGTCATGATTCTAGGCAATATATTTTTTGGATTTTGGCCCATAATATTTGTCATTTCTTTTTGTCATGATTCCAGGCAATAAATTTTTTGGATTTTGTATATTGTTCTTTTAAATTTGTGCAAAATTTTGAAACATAAAAATATATGGCTTAGTGATAGAACAGTAATTAAAACAGATACGTCAATAAAATACTCGAGGACAGAGGTTTGAAATTTCCCCGTCAAGCATTAGAGAGAGAGAGAGAGAGAGAGAGAGAGAGAGAGAGAGAGAGAGAGAGAGAGGAGCACTAAAGTGAATTAAAGAGAGGAAAAATCTTGGGGCTTCCAAATGAAGTCACCCAAAACTATGTATCTGATGTTGTACGGGAGCTAGCCCAGTTGGTTGAGCATGCGAGCTCCGTGACCCGGGTCATGGGTTTGTTGTGATTGGGTGACGCTTGAAGACGCTCTCTTGTATCTGCCCGGATGACAGTGCATGGACTACTAGAAAAAAAATGTCGACGAGAGCTACCCCAGTTGGTTGAGCATTCTAACTCCTTGGCTCGGGTCATGGTTTTGCTTGCGGTTGGGTGAGGCTTGAACAAGCACTCTTGTAGCTGTATGGGCGGGAATGTCCAGACCGCTGCAAAAAAAAGAACTATGTATCCAATGTTAGAGCATTTTTGCTTCATGGAAAATGCATGGAAGGTGCATAATAGTGTTGAAAATCACATTGAAGGCGTGTGTGATAATGCAACTAGACCATGTGAACTTGAAGTTGCGTATCAAACTCGACATCGAAGAGTGCTTCTATGAGCAAGTTGATCAAAGGGAGTGGGGGTAACTTTTTGGAGACCATTCTCCAAAGCTCCTTGAACCAATGGAGTAAAAAGTAAAGGAGTTGGGTGGTTGGCAATGGGAATAAAAGGGTGGGGCTCCCGAACCAAATGATTTAGACCAACACAAAGTGGTCGTGCTTGGAGACGCACCATGAAGTGCAAAATGCATATTCAAAGAAGCTAATTGCAAGTTGATAGTAATTTTGTGTGGTCCTAAGGTTTGGACTATGAAAGAGAGCTTGAGCAGGTAAGTAAAAGCAAGATATTTGTACTTTGCTCACGCTCGTGCGGACGCGCACGCGTACACACACACACACACATTATAAATATGACACAAGAGTAAGAAAAGATCTCTCTCTCTCTCTCTCTCTCTCTCTCACACACACACACACACGTGCGTGCATGCGCGCGCGCACACACACATGACACAAGAGACACACACATATGACACGAGTAAGAAAAGATTACACACACACACACACACACACACACTCACACACCCTAGTGTTTAAGTAACACGGGATGGGGTCAATGACGAGGGATCCATGGCGGGCAATTTCTTGGCAAGGTGCGAGGAATTGGGGCCGTCGTATCTCTGCAATAAAGGGGGACAGGGCTTTTATACGATTAGAGTCGCATAGTTCTCAACGTGTTGCGCTAGGCGAGTTGGATTAGGTGCAACTTTCGATAATGGATCAAAGGGTTGCCATGACGTAGTTGGAACCTTAAACTTTTTATCCGATGAGACTTAATCAACGGTGGATTAAACCTCCCTTTGTTGATCCCTTCACTTCTTCGGTGTCATTTATAGTTGAATAGCACCATGCGTGCACACACACGTGCGCGCGTACACACACACACACGACACTAAGAGTACATGCCCCCTCCCCAAAACATACATACACAATAACCGTACATTGGAAAAATGGGGATTGTTTCCTTTTTTTTATATTTAGAAATTCTAAAATTTTCAAACGTGGAGAAAATGAAAAGGGGTTAGTGATTGGTGCCTTTAAATACAAGAGCTGTTGAACTCCCTTATTATACTTCTAGCCAGTTTGCGTTGGGTCTTCTCAACTTCTGATTGATTGTGTTACTTAGTCCTGAGGGTCTTCTGATTGATCGTGCTTATAGCTAGCTAAGTCTTCTGTCGTCTTCATTGTGTCGTGCTTTCTTTATGCAGTATGCAGAATAGACTACATAGAATGATAGTCTTGCGCGTACGTTCTATATCAGAGTAGCAGTGATTTGAGGCGCGCATGTGTGTGTGTGGGTTCCTCTCTGTGTGTGTAGTGTTTTTCAAAACTTCATTGGAGATGACGGAGTGGTTTCTAAGGTCTGTTGTACATGCTATTTGGGGGAGGAGGAAGGATGTTTATTATGCACTGAGTTTCATCTCCATAGCTGGAAATCTTGTTGTACTAGTCGGCCCAACAGTGCAAACATCAATCCTGTCGTACATCCATGTGCTTCAGACTATTGGGTTGTTGCAAAAGGCGGCATCCGCCATTGGGTCACTGCAAACGGTGTTGCATGCCATCTCGCCCATCGGGGCGTTGCAGACGCATGCCTGGATTGCAGTTCCACACTTAGCAGAATTGGTGCTGCAGAGATCTGTGCTCTACATCCTCCTCAACTTGATAGTGGCAAGGATCATCCATAAATCCGGTTTGTTTGCGAAGAGATCGACAACATCGCATCCTGCCTTCATGAAGCAGGACGAGTCTCGTGCGGTTCGGAATCTTCAAGTTGTCTATGGCTCACATTGGTTGGCTCCCAGTTATCTGCATACTGTGTACAGCACAATGTCGAATTATGCGGATGTGCCTAGCGGTCCATCAATGGTACTCATCTCAGCTCACTCTATGTGGGGATTGGGTTTGTATATCTTTGTGGTAACATGCTTTCACATAGTATACATAACTGCACATAATCATGCTATACAGACATATAATCATGTTGCTGCACATAACTGATTAGAGAGAGAGACATATAATCATGTTGCCAATCACATAACTGCACATAATCATGCTATACAGACATATAATCATGTTGAAATTTATGTCTTTCCACATAAGGGTTTTTACCAATTACAAAGTTTTCTCCTACTCTTTTGTGTTTTGTGCATCTCTGTTTGTGTGTGTGTGTGTGTGTGTGTATATATCTGAATTATCTTTATGATGACATTCATGTGCTTGCTACCACCTTTGAATGACAAGTGTTTTGTAATTTATGCAGAGGGACTGCTTGTTTCATTGCATAGGGAGTTTCCCAATCACCGATCTGTCGAATCCGCTACTTCACGTCCAGGGGCACCTCAACGGCCATTATTCACATAATGATTCACTCTCACAGAATGCCCGGCCCATGCCTGCAACCCCTGCTGCCCCCTCTCCAACTCCCCCCTCCCCACCTAGCCTGTTCACCATAGAGCCCCTGGATGAGTTAGTAAAGTCGATGCAAACTCATCAAACCCCCTTTCGGGAAGCTCAAATAAGCAGGCATCCGCTACGGAAGGTGGCCACAAAGGTGGATTTGGTGCAAGCGGTGAGGGCAAGGAGGCGGAAGGAGTCGACGCCGATTATTGATGATAAGCCAACGACGAATCAACAGAAGAGTGGGAGGTCCATGAAGGGAGTGAAGGAAAAGCATGGTATCACGAGTGGTAAAGAGTACAACAAGGTGCACTCGCAATCCATGAAGCAAGGCAAGGTGGCAGGGGGCGGCGGTGGCGTGGAATTAGTTTGGGGGCGAGAGGATGATGACAATGAGTTGAGCAGACAAGAGTTCAATGAGAGGGTGGACACATTCATTTGCAAGTTTAAGAGAAGCCTGACCATGCAAAGGAAAAATTCTGTTAATAGACTCCTTGGGATTTATTAGGAGTCTTCTTAATAGATATACTTGGGTCTTCCCTTGCTTTCTGTAGGTGCAAGGCAGAGGTCCCCTTCCCTTTAGTTACTTTCTGACATATGAACGTGTAGATTAAACCACAAATCCAAAGATTTACACCTTAGGTCTTGTCTACCTTGTACAAATACCTTGTTAACAATTGATTATGTTGTAGTTAGTCATACTATCTCTTCCATTACCTTTCCCCTTTTGAAAATGCAAATTTTGATCAATGTTTGTGCATGTGCATAAATCTTTCTTTAAAGACAAAATTTTCTAATTTTTGGATCATTATTTGGATTTATTGCTCAGATTCATCAACGTCGTTGCACTAAACTTTGATGTATAAAAATGCGTACTCCGAATAAGAAGAAAGCCATCAAAGAATGCTTGTTGTTTTTCACACACTGTGTTTTTTTTTTTTTGAGGAGATAATATGTAGAGGACTTGGCATGCACAATCATGTAATTTAGAGTCCTTTGCCATGCTTATCATTTATGAGGATAAGAGCTATAAGAAGCTCATCCATGGTTTAAGGTTTCCTCTTTGAGGTTAATGGGTCTATACAAGGATTGAGTCGTTATGTTTGTGTGATTTAGTTGAGGGTTGAGGAGTGATTGATGCACTAGTATATGGCTAGCATATACAAGGGTCGTTTGTAAGAGCAAAAGCTTTTGGCCCTTTTGTCATGATTCTAGGCAATATTTACTCAATTTGATGCATAAGATGAATGGCGAGAGCCTAAACGAGTACGATTAGACAAAGTGCATCCAATTTACTGTCACGCAAAGTATGCACCAACCATTTTGGCATATCTCTAGTCTGCTCATTCTTAGCCCTTTCCACATCAAGTACATCATGTACATCTCCATCAGTAATAGATTCATCTGTAACATTTTCAAAAACCCCCATAGGTTGAACATTTATCTCATTTGAATTCACATTCAAATTTTCACCACTGAAAAGAGTAACAGAATGTCATAAATGTCATGTGATCTTACATTAATGTCCTAGTATATGATAGCAAGGCCTAAATAGAATCTTCCACAAATACAATATCTCGTGAAACTAAGATATGCTTTGTTTGTGGATGGTACAACCTGTGCTATAACCAACAAAGATGTAATTGATAGCCTTATCATCCAATTTTTTGCGCTGCATTTGTGACATCCATGGATTTAAGGGCAACCTATAACCCACAAAAAGCCTGCCGTGCTTCTTCAATTTCCCTGCGGGCCCACCAAAAAATGAAGAAGCCCGACCGGCCAGTAACTAAATATATATAGACAGGCTCGATGGGGCCCGCTAGGTGTTATTTTGTGTGTGTGTGTGTGTGTGTGTGAGAGAGAGAGAGAGAGAGAGAGAGAGAGAGAGAGAAGAACTCCTACGCATGTACGTCGAGAGAAGAGAGAGAAAGAGAGGGGGTCGTGTGAGAGCGTGCTCTGCGTCATAGTGCACGACAGTAGCAGAGTACCTAACCACACGACTCGAGTGTTTGTGTTGTGTGGTAGCGTGTCTTTTGTCTTATTGTACGACAGTAGTAAGGTACCTTAACACACAATGTGAGTGTGCGTGTAAGCTGTTCTAGGGAATAGTGCTAACCACGGGGCCATCACCTCGGTTACACGGGGAATATGATGTTCTTGTGGTAAGTATTGTCTCACCGTTTGGGTACTATGTTGGTAACACAATGATATTGGTATCCTTATGGTTGGCGAGTCAACTTTTCTTCTCCTTGCCAAAAAAAAAAATATGGGCATCAATCGATAACGCGGCCATATGATGCTCGTATGCAAACTATTATTACTTTTTAGATTCGATCGGCAGCAACTATAGAGTGATGTTTGTTAAAAGCATTTGTTTTTGTATATGGCGTCCAAGTCATTTTTCCGATCTTATGAATGTCATATAATTTGCATATGCATATGAATATCATGTTTTTAAAGTATTAAGTATATGAAATACTTGGTCGATAACGTGACCATGAAGAGTATTTTATATACAAATGTCTGAACTGTCTATAATTGTTATTTTGAAGTATTTTTTGTAAAAATTTATCATATCTAATCATATTCAAAAAAAATATATTTGTTAACATGTCACTGAATATTTTGTCCCGGATAGTGCTAGTTACTTGTGCTTGTTAGCATATACTGAAAACGGATGGGCAAATCCTTTGAATTTCAAATGTTCCATAAAAAAATTATTTTTCCTCCTCATGTGCTTCTATTTTCAGTTATTACTGAAGACGACGTGGGGAGTCTCTCTCTCTCTCTCTCTCTCTCTCTCTCTCTCTCTCAGAGACTAGCAGGCGGTTTGCTGAGTCTTGCTCTCTCTCTCTCTCTCTCTCTCTCTCTCTCTCTCTCTCAGACTAGTAGGCGGTTTGCTGAGGCTCTCTCTCTCTCTCTCTCTCTCTCTCTCTCTCTTTCGTTCCTTGCGCCGAGAATTCTGCCTGAGAGATTAGTTGTCAAAGCTGATCTCTTTCTCTCATTTTGACACAGATCTACAGAAATGGAGAACCAACAAGCAACATTATTGCCACTAGCTCCAATGCTGGAAATGGAGCCGTACTGTAATCTGATGGTAAGCAAATCTTATGTGTAGCCCACCCACTCCAAATGAAGTCATTGGTTTTGTTGGTCACATCTATAGTTTTGTGAGGGCATTTGTTCATAGTATGTGTGTATTACAACATCAAGTGTTAACAGCTATACACTTAAGTGATTTTAAGTAAATAACATATTATGCACGTCTATAGTTCTCAGGAAAAAGCAGAAGAGAGCCACTACAGGCAGTGAATTACAACTCCCAAGATCCAGCTCTTTCTGTAATCAAGGAATATGAGAGAGTAAGAAAGAGGAAATAATGGGAGCAGAAACAAATGAAATTTCAGCGACAACATCATGCCCTCAATGATGAGGAGAAAAAGAAAATCTCCTCCGAGATTGTGAGAGCTTTCAAGAGTAGGACTGAAGGTTTTAATACAGAAGCAAAGTGGAAAATATGGAATCTTGTTGCTCAACATTCGCATGTTCAGGCGATCCATGATGAGTCTTTCGAGGAGGAGGCTGCTATACAGACCGCAATTGTCTCCAATGTCTGCAGCACACTGGCTATCGTCAACCAGCCAGGTTCCAATGAGGAGTTGTTTTTGAAGAATGCAGCATTGCAGATGCTGTTGACTTCAAAGAAAAACATGCCTATTGCAAAAATTGCCAAGGTCCTAAATGTCAATTGTCGCACCTTGCACAAGGCGAGATCACGACAGGCGAAGGCCGATATTGATGGTCGATTGTTTTCATTGGTTGCATGTCACAAGCGACACCGTCATAGCCCTACAGATGAAATTAAGGAATTGGTCTACACATTTTGGAAAGTGGAGACTCGGGTTTCATCGAACAAGAAGGATGTTTGTCAAAAGAGGATGGGGAGGAAAAGGTACATAGAACACCCAATGCACCTCCTAGACGAGCCTCACGTGATCAATTAAATACTTGTACCATAACTTATGCATTTTATGCATTGCATCTCTAGTGCTTAGTAACTTGTATATGCTGATCAATAGCATACTGATCTGTAGACTTTTGCTAGTTAGCATATGGAATGTGTTGGTTAGCATATTGACTATGCTAGTTAGCATATGGAGTATGCTAGTTAGCTTGTCTTGGGTTCTAAATAGTATACAAAGCTAGTTGGTTAACACAATATGTATGCTAATTAACATACCTGGTATGCTAGTTAACAAACCTAGTATGCTAGTTACATACCTAGTATGCTCAATTACATGATAAGTACATTGTTTAATAGGAAGTGATTATGCTAGTTAACAAACCTAGTTAACACAATATGTATGCTAATTAACAAACCTAGTATGCTCAATTGCATGATAAGTACGTTGTTTAATAGAAAGTGATTATGCTAGTTAGCATATGAAGTTTGCTAGGTAGCATACGGAGTATGCTAGTTAGCAAGCCTTCAGTTCTAAATAGCATACAGAGTTAGTTGGTCAACACAAAAGGTATACAAATTAACAACACTTATGCTAGTTAACACCTAGTATGCTCACTAGCATGATGGGTATGCTATTTAAGACAAGGGTTATGCTAGTTAGAACTAGCAGTTGGGCTGGGTATGCTAGTAAGCATATGGAGTATGCTGGTTGGCATAAGGAGTATGCTAGTTAGCATGCCTTGTGTTCTACCTAGCATATAAAGTTAGCTAGTCAGCACAAGATGTATGCTAATTAACATCATTTATTCTAGTTAGCACCTAGTATGCTCAATAGCATGATGGGTGTCCTAATGTGTATACTAGTTAGCATAGTGAGTATGATAGTTAGCATATGGAGTATGCTAGTTAGCATATGGGGTATGCTAGTTAGCATGCCTTGGGTCCTAAATAGCATACATAGCTAGTTGGTTAACGCAATATGTATGCTAATTAACATACTTGGTATGCTAGTTAACATACCTAGTATGCTAGCTACATACCTAGTATGCTCAATTGCGTGATAAGTACGCTGTCTAACAGAAAGTGAATATGCTAGAGTTAGCACATGGAGTTTGCTAGGTAGCATATGGAGTATGCTAGTTACCAGGCCTTGAGTTCTAAATAGCATACAAAGTTAGTTGGTCAACACAAAAAGTATGCAAGTTAACACCACTTATGCTAGTTAACAACTAGTATGCTCACTAGCATGATGGGTATGCTATTTAAGACAAGGGTTGTGCTAGTTAGAACTAGCAGCTGGCCTGGGTATGCTAGTTAGCATATGGAGTATTCTAGTTAGCATGCCTTGTGCTCTACCTAGCATACAGAGTTAGTTGGTCAACACAAAAAGTATGCAAGTTAACACCACTTATGCTAGTTAACAACTAGTATGCTCACTAGCATGATGGGTATGCTATTTAAGACAAGGGTTATGCTAGTTAGAACTAGCGGCTGGGCTGGGTATGCTAGTTAGCATATGGAGTATGCTAGTCAGCATGCCTAGTGTTCTACCTAGCATACAAAGCTAGCTAGTCAGCACAAGATGTATGCTAATTAACATAATTTCTACTAATTAACACCTAGTATGCTCAACAACATGATGGGTGTCCTAATGAGTATGCTAGTTAGCATATGGTCTGTGCTAGTTAGCATGCCTTGTGCTCTACCTAGCATACAGAGTTACGTGGTAAACACAAGATAAACGCTAGCTAACACTCTTTATGCTAGTTAACATACGCTGTTGCATGAACATTAGGATGTTGATTGTCACTATGATTTGTTTTCATGAAATTGCTGGATGTCCTAGATAGCAATCTGAATACTGATCATCATTTGGATGTTGCAGGTTGAGTTATTTCGTAGATTCAAGGAAAAAAATCCAAACTGCAAGATTGGCATGAGAATGTTTGAGATGTTGACGCCACTCTTTTGTAGGCGGCTGAAGGATAGATACACATGCTGTTGCGAATACCATGTGCAAATGTCTTTTTTGAAGGACACACTGAACCACATGTGCTCTCGTGCTTTTGGGCTGCATAGAGCAGGTTGTGTATATGCAATATTTGTGCCCCAGGTGAGAACATTAGCAAGGGTTGCTTGGTTTCACATCACACATTCAAAGGTGTCACACATATGTGGGAGTCCGTTCTCTGTTCAAAGCCCGTAGATGCAGTTTTCCATAGAAGGGAATGCCTGATGGGAGAGTGTTTGACATGTGGAGTGAATACATTGGAATTATGCTGCTTGGAGACAGCAAAGCCAGGTAATAGTATTAATGTGAAAGTATTTGCATATGTACAAGCTCAAGACAAGCATGGAAATAGTAACAAAAGAAAAGATCTTTTTCACAAAGAAATGTAGTGATGGGAGTTTCTTCAACTCTTGAAGACCAAGTTGGAGCTCTTTATCACTCATAACTATGTGGCTCGATGGCAAGGACAACAATGCAAGGATTGCCTTCTTCGGTTTTTGAACAATGTCGTCGTGTTAGTTGTTGATTTTGCAGAGAATCATGCCTTCAAGGAACAAGATGAGATTCAGTCAATGCATTGGCACTCTAGTCAAGTAACCATTTTTGTACACATAACATACTACCGCAAGGCAAGGGAGGTAGTTAAAACCATCCACTTCTTCATATCAGATGACAAGGTGCATGACACGTTGTTCGTGCAGCACTGCTTCATGCTACACCGTGACTGGTTACAACAAGAGGGTGTCACTCCTAAGCAACATTGGGTGTGGTCTAATGGTGCGGCCTCATAGTTCAAGGGAGCCATGACTTTTTACTTCGTTGCAAGATATGGTGGAATCACAGAGATGGGGATGAGCTGGTTCTTCTTTGGATCAGGGCACGGCAAGGGAGAGCATGATGGTGCAGGAGTAGTTGTGAAAAGAACCTTGACCCATGAACAGCTAAAACCTAATGGAGCTATTTTGTGGTGTGTATCTGATGTGGTTGCTTATTGCCAAGCCAACGTGTCGTCGCAGGGAGCACCTTCACACTATCCTTCAAAAGAAAGGGAATGTGCCCGTGTGCTCTTGGAGGTTAAAGAGGGGGAAGTGAACACGGAGGTGAAGTGGAATTGTGCCACTATGGCAAAAACTCTCTCTCTGCATGCTTTTCATGGCCACAACCTTGGGGATCCAACTGCCCTTGCAACAAGAGCCGATGCATGCATGCATGGAAGATGGAATCGTTGCGTCAATAAAGCTCACGTGTAGCCTTGGGATTATCATTCTCTAATGCCATTACCTGATGAGGCTGTGTCAGATTCAGAGGATGAAGTAGCCACCTACGATGACTTCACATACGAAGGTCATCATGATGTGTTGAGTAGCGCTCTATGTGCTAGCAACACATTTGCTGTAAATCCAGATGCTTCGACCAACGTCGAGGATGTTGATTTCTACCTGGTCAAGTGTGTTGCAGCAAAGAAGAAGGTGGAGAATGGGTACCTCGATGAGTGGGGCAATGCAATTGATAGAGGATCATATGTTGTGCAAGGTCTGTATTACGAGAAATTGGATGCATACACCTTCAAGTTAGACCACAAGCAACCCATCGTCCACGTACTTTCACATCTGGTACGATGTATCAAAATATCCCTGGAGCACATCCCAAGGAGATGGCAGGTGTACACAATCAACCTTGAAAGCTATGAAGCAATCTATAATAGCATGCCCTTCAGCTTTTAAGTTGTAATCACTGCATCTTCAATATACTTCTTGCTCGGAGATAATGCAATTTTATCAAAAACTTGGGTATCTTCTGTCTCTTGTGTCTCTTGTGTGCTTTGTGTATACATGGCTTTGGTGTCTATCAGAGGGGTCTCAAATCATTTGTACAACCTATCTCATTGTGTTCTAATTGTGTTATGTGGGTATGCTAATTAGCATAAATGGTATGCTAATTAGCATACTGTTAATGCTAGTTAGCATACAAAATGTTCTGATTAGCATACCTTTTGCTAGTTTTCAAGGAGAAGAGATGGTAGCTTCCTGTATACTGTGTATGCTAATGCTAATTAGCATAAACTTATATATGCTAGTTAGCATAAACAATATGCTAATTAGCATAACTTTGTTGGTTTTCAAGGAGAAGAGATGGCAGCTTTTTGTATACTGTGTATGCTGATTAGTAAACTATGTTGTGAGGGGAATGCTAATTAGCATAATGTTTATGTCAATTGGCATAAACAATATGCTAATTAGTACACTGTTTATGCCAGTTGGCATACCCTTGCTGGTTTAGGGAAGAAGAGATGGCAACTTTCTCTATATTGTGTATGCTAATTAGCATACCTTTGCTGGTTTCAAGGAGAAGAGATGGTAGCTTTCAGTTCTTTGTGTATTCTAATTAGCATACTGTTTATGCCAGTTGGCATACCTTTGCTAGTTTTAAGGAGAAGAGATGACAACTTTCTATATAGTGTGTGGTCTAATTAGCATACTATGCTGTGAGTGAAAGTTAGCACAAACAAAAATGCAAAGTATGCTAATTAGCATACTATGTATGCTAATAAGCATACTGTTTTTGCTAGTTGGCATAAATAGTATGCTAATAAGCATATCTTTGCTGGTTTTAAGGAGAAGAGGTGACAGGTCTCTGCATCCTGTGTATGCTAATTAGCATACTATTTATGCCAATTCGCATCCTGTGGGTATGCTAATTAGCATAGTTAACTGGCATAAACAGTATGCTAATTAGCATAGGTTCGTTGGTTTCAAGGAGAAGAGATAACAGCTCTCTATATACTGTGTATGCCAATAAGCATATCATGTATGCTAATTAGCATACTGTATGCTGGTTTCAAGAAGGGATGTCAGCTTTCTATATACTGTGTATGCTAATTAGCATACTATGCTATGAGTGGAAGTTAGCAAAAAAAAAAATTTATAGTATGCTAATTGAAGGAATGCTAATTAGCATATTGTTTATGCCAGTTGGCATAACAGTATGCTAATTAGCATACCATTGCTAGTTTCAAGGAGAAAACATGGCAGCTTCCTGTATACTGTATATGCTAATTAGCATACTATGGTATGCTGTGAGTGGAAGTTAGCATAAACAAAAATGCTCAGTATGCTAATTAGAATGTATTCTAATTAGCTACTATGAGTATGCTAAGTAGCATACATGGTATGCTAATTAGCATACTGTTTTGACTGTTTTAGCATAAACAGTCTGCTAACTAGCATAAACATTATGCTAACTAGCATACCTTTGCTGATTTCCAATGAGAATGTATACAAATTCAATGTTTACAAGACGCCAATAGTACACATAGTATTGTCTTCAAAACAAGAATAGTACAGGATCTAATCATTATTATCTGAAGTAAATGTCGGAATAGTTACAAACATTGGAAAGGCAATTTACAAATTTCCCTCATAATGTTAGAAAACTGCAAAGAGCCTCCTACTATGGATAAGATCGTGCTTTAGCGCGCTTGTACACTCGCTTTTGCCCAATGTTCGTTGGATTCTTTGTTTGCTGAGATTTTGGGTGTTGCTCTCTTTCTTCTTCTTGCTGAGCTTTTGGTTCCTGCAACTCTCTTTCTTCTCCTTCTTGCTGCTACTTCTCTAATTTTCCCACCTGTAGCCTCTCTCTCTTATGTCTTTCAACTTCTTCATCAGCCTCCCTTTGTCTCCTACGCATGGATTCATTACGCTGGGCCTCATTGCGCTGGTGCATTTTTGATTCCAGCTTCCTGATCACTTGATGTGAAAAAGAATCTGGGGCAGTATCAAACACATTTTCAGCTGTATACGTTGCACGATCCTCTGATTGCAGCCATAGGAACAACCAACTGCTCAAAATATCTATCAGGAAGTTTTGTCGCTGTTCTTTTGTATGGTCCTCTATCTTAGGAGTAACAAGCCAACTTCCTTCAGGGTTCTAGCACACTTTGTACATACTATCATCAATAATTAGACTATTTTTGGGCCCAAAGTTACAGTTCTTCCAAAACAATCTCAAATCCTTCAAGAATACATGCTTATTATATATCTACCAAGGCTGGCCACTACAACGACTCTGTGTAAAAACACCTCTCAGCTTATCCCGCTGCTCTTTGAATACTGTTTATAATATTGCATTCACTTTAGGTGCCATGCTGGTGCTCCATATATACACATGTAAAAAACGGAGGCACCAATCCAACAATTTGTGGCTGTCTTTGCGAAAAAATACCAACCTCCTACCTTGCACATTGTACTTTATCATTTCCCATGCATGTTTAGGGGGAATGTCATCGTGCATTAGCTCTATAACTTAAATAAGCAGGCCATTTAAATCAAGAACCACAGCGTGTCCCTCGTCTGGCAATGGCTTTGGCACGCATATTGGGTCTGGCAGTGCATACCACTCAGCAAAAATAACTTCCCCCGAGGGATGAACATAACTGAATACTCATTTATTTTCGTTAAGCATTTAAGATATCTAGCCAGGTGCTTCTCAATCTCGGCTTTTTCTTTTTGTAGCTGTCTAGCCTTGGCAATACACCGCTTTTGTATGGTTTTGCATGCAATGGCATAATTCAAATCATGCAGGGCAACTAACTGCAATTTCTCTTGCCGTGTGACACAGAAATGGTATCAAATAAAGACATCATAAAGGACAAGCAAAAACTACTGAATTGTTGCACAATAAATTAATATTGAAAAGAATTTTTACATTATGAATATCTAGAGAGATACATGCCACAGGGTGTGGAGCTTGCGAACACTACATAACTTGGACACAATAGGGAACAAATTCATCATAATTTCATGCAAGCACGTGAGCGAACGGATTTCTTGTCACCTCTGCTGCGTTCATTTATGTCATCCAGGGTGCTCGGAGGGGTAGCACATTTCTCGTCCCCAGGTTCTTCCAGAATCTGTTCCAGGCCACCTTTTCTCTTTAATTTCACTTTGTTTACAAAACCCTGTAGGGGGCTGTCATCACCGGCGTCTTGCGTAGTTAGCCCATTGTCAGTCCTGAAAACTTCCTCTTGAGAACTCCTACCTTCCTCTTGCACACTCCTAACTGTTTTCTCTGAGACGCTTGTTTGATCATTTGTAGGGGGCTTGGGTTTGGGATGAGTAATCATGATAAAATCTTCATCATCATCATCTGTTTCTTTACTATCTGCAATAGCCTTGTGCGCTGTAGCATTCTGTGGCATTACATCGCCCTTTCATACTATCTATCCAGCTCATCAGATCATCATTACAGAGCTTCTCTTCTTTCCTTTGATTGATAGGTGTCTTGTCAGGTTCGCATCCTGCATCATTGATACTTGTGTATTCCATTCACCCGTTAATTTTCATCGATACCATTATGATTGCTTGTATGCATAGTGTGACAAGTAGCATTCCATGTATGGTAGGCATCTATATCTTGTAGACATTCACATCATCTATGCTAACTAGTATACAAAGTGTGCTAACCACCATGATCAATATGCTAACTAGCATACAAAATATGCTAACAAGGAAGTGTGAATATAATATGTATGCTAACTAGTAGAGAATGTATGCTAATTAGCATATATAAAATGTTAATAGGAAAAATTGTGTGTATGTTAATGGTATGCTTATTATTGATGGTGTGCTAATTAGCATACATGCTATGTTAATTAGCATAAGTGGTATGCTAATTAGCATACATAGTTGTATGCTAGCATAGATGGTATGCTAACTAGAGGATAAGTTATGCTAATAAACATAACGTCTATGATAATTAGCATACCATTTTTGTTGGTTAGCATATTGTGCATGCTAACTAAAATACACATTATGATAACTAGCAAACAAGTATGCTAACTAGCATACAAATTATGCTAGCTAGCTCAAAATGTATGTCTAGCATAGAGGTATGCTAACAAGCATACACATTATGCTAGCTAGCAAAGAATGTATGCTAGCTAAACTTTGAATGCTGGTTAGCATGCACCAAATGCTAGCTAGCATACAAGGTATGCTAGTTAGCATACTGAGTATGCTAATTATCATACCTTTTTTTATAGTTATCATACTTGCATGCTAGCCATCATACAAAATGTTCTAATCAGCATAAAACGTATGCTAATGAGCATATTATATATGCCAATTAGCATACCTTGTTAGCCATGTGTGCTAACTAGCTAACACGTTATGCTAATTAGCATATATAATATGCTAATTAGAACATTGTGTTTAGCCATTTGTGCTAACTAGCTAACAAGGTATGCTATGCTAATTAGCATATATAATATGCTAAATTATCATACTTTTTATGCTAATTACAACATTGTGTATGATGGCTAGCATGCAAGTATGATAATTATAAGAAAAGGCATGCTTATGCATGCTAATTAGCATACATTTTTCCTAATTAGCATACTTGCATGCTAGCCATCATACAGTGTTCTAATTAGCATAAAAAATATGCTAATTAACATATTGAATATGCTAATTAGCATATCTTGTTTGCTAGTTAGCACACTGTGCACTAATTAGCTTATTTAGCATTTTGATTAGCATACTTTGTTTCTAACTGGGAAACTCTCTATGCTAGTTAGTTAGCATGCATAGTTTGTTAACTAGCATAGAAGGTATGCTTATTAGCATATACAATATGCTAACTAGCATACAAAAAATGCCAACTAGTATTCACAATATGTTAGCTAGGATAAATATCTGTGCTAACTAGCATTCACAATATGCTTACCACCATGACAATGTATGCTAGCTATATCTCATGGTATGCTAACTAGGATAACTAGGTTTGACAACTACCATACACAATATGCTCGACACCATACCCACTAAGCTAACTAGCATACTTTCTATGCTAACTAGCATAACTAGGTTTGACAACTACCATACACAATATGCTAGACACCATACCCACTAAGCTAACTAGCATACCTTCTATGCTAACTAGAATACACAAGGCTAGTGTAGGAATCAAGGCTCGATAACTGTTCCTTAACATTATCTTACCAAAACACTGTGTGATTGGAGGTCCTTGCCCTATGACCTTGCCAGACCATTCAACTGGTATCCTCTGCTGGCAGGTGGAAGCGCTACATTCAGTCCCCAGGGAGCATGCAACAACAAAGTAGATTAGATGATAGGTATGCTCACATGGCATTTTGACCATTGCACTAATGTCGTGTACTTCTAGTGGCAGACCACAGCCAGTACACACACGTTGGTTGTTGTCCCATCGCGTACCCCTCTTATACACTATGTAAAAGTGTCCATAGCTATCTTGCATAGGGCAGTGGGGATGAAGGAGCCTTGTATTATCCTACTTATCTGCATGAGCAACTGCAATTGACTATCGCAGGCGTGCACTTTCGCTTCCTGCACCTCCACATTAATCTACAAACCAATCAAAACAGAGGCATGGTAAGTACATAGGATAGTTGTGCACATATTCAAAACATAAGGTTCAAACACAAAAACCATCAGCACTTACATGAAGACAGGTTATCTCAATATCAATAGCAGTGGGGGTGTCCTCACTGTGAGGAAACCCCAAACTATCTAGTGTCTCCTTCAGTGTCTCGATCTTTACCTTGAGCTCTATTTCTCTCCTTGCATCCACAGTGTCAGTGAGGCCTAAACACCGCAATTCATTCTCAGCATCATGAAGCTTATGTCTCATAGCAAGTACTACAGGGCTGACCATATCATGGCTTGCTTTTAGAACCCTCGCATCTTCAAGCTCCTGACCCGCATTCTTGGGCTGCTGTTTAGCATCTTGTAGTCGATTGCTGAGATGGTCATTTGCACACATGATGTGCTGCAAATCAGAGAGCCAAAAATATGACAGGCTTGCTGTCGCTTTGTGAGAGCTGCTAATAGAGAGGGGTGTTGCCCTGGCAGTAGAGACAACGTTCAGAGCTACTTGGCCAGTGCAATCGTCCTTTGTTTCCGCGGAGCCCTCCTCTGTTTTCTGGCTTGAGGGGTGGGTATTGCACCCTCCACTTTTCAACATGGGCATCGTAGTATCCTTTTTCTCGAAGGTCCTGCAAATGCTGGACATCAAGCTCAGCCCAATTGAACTGCATGATTGAGCCACTTGCAATTGCCACCCACTGGACTGAATTGTTTTACAAAACCCTTCGCAAAAGCCGAATTAATTTCCATATTGGTGGGGGGCTTCTGGCACACCTTGTAGTGCAGATGAAGTACTTGGTTGTACATGTCGCTATGAATGCTACTACATTTGAAGCGATATTTGTTGCGATCCTTCGCCTCTTTGAATACATTGAACCACTCCAAATCTATGATCTGCTCCCACTTCACCAATTTGGGGTCGTCACCGTCCATAGAGAGGCCATGGACAACATTAAACTCTTCTGCTATTACACAAAACGTTTTCCTACAGTGTGATGTTCAGCTTGGGAGCTTTCCATCGGCCTACACACCACACATGATTTTAAGATTAAAACCTTACAAAACCCCACTAGAATAGGGTTGTTAAGTAAATTCTACACAGGCAATTGCGTGGGCTCTCCTTAGATGCAATCATCTAAGCATGCACCTTGAATGCCTAAGGCAATGCACAAGCACCTGATCAGTGTGAGAGAATCCACAACTAGATTGCAGCCAGAGGCAAAAACAAGCATATAAGCTGAATGCATAGTCCTCTGTGCTGATTGCAGCATATGCTTATCAACACAATTTTCTCATGGGTGAGAGGATTCACTAACAGATTAGTAGTCGGGGCATGTTGGAGAAATGTGTCCTGATTTGCTTGATTTACAACTTCCAAATGTGGCCCCCTCATCGAAGAGAGAGAGAGAGAGAGAGAGAGAGAGAGAGAGAGAGAGAGAGAGAGAGAGAGAGAGAGAGAGAGAGAGAGAGAGAGAGAGAGAGAGTACCTGAGTCCTGCTTCCCCTTCCCTGCATGCATGTACTTTGACATTGGGGATCCTTGGGAATTAGAAGCATTCAATCTTTTGTAGGGCGGAGGAGAAGCAACAGAACCTTTGCCCATCGACTTCCTTCTCGGTGGAGTACTGCCAAGATTGGTGTCGGAGGTGACTGGCTCCAGTGGTGAGCTATCCTCCACTTGAGCTGACTGCTTGCCTCTGACTGCAGACCTGCTTGCAGCTCGCAATCGATTTCCTCCCTCTCTCTGACCTGTGGCCCCTGCGCTATGCTTCCCTCCATGCTTCATGACTACACCACTACCTCAACGTAACAACTGAGCTTAACTGTTAGAGATTTTAAAAATATTACGATTCATTTTTTTGAAGTCCAAGTATTACACTTTGTATAGTTCATGATGGTGGCCCACACACCTGAAGAAACATGACTGTCCTATCCATGTGTTATGCTTACAAGATGTGCTTGTTGGCATATGTTAACTAGCACAAAAAGCGTGACACGTTAACATGCTTTCACCCATATGCACACTTTTTGGATGTAAGACTTTCTATTCAATCTTTTTGATTGTAAGACATTCTAATCAATTTATGAATTTTTTGTTAAAAGTGCGCCAAACTTTTATTTTAGTTGTGTGTATTGACTCATAACAATGTTTTCTTTATAAGAAATTAGACACTATTAATATTTTTAAATGAGCTAAAATTTACGGGAAGTTTGTGAGTTTAAAAGCTTGAATTACTTTGCTATTTTGATTTTGGCAATATGTACATTACAAATCTTGATGTGATACTTTATATTTGATTTATGACTTTCTTTGCTAAAGAAAAACCAAAATTTCATAATTTTTCCATCTTCATAATACTAATTGGATTAAGGATTCACTATATTATTTTAGTTGTGGATTTTACATCGTAACTAAAAATATGCTTCATATGCCTTTGTTTTTTATAGTGGTAACGTGCAAAATGTGAACTCACGTCTTATGATCTGTCACAAAATTTTGAAATATTTAGGGTTTGTAACATGTATTGTTCGATCTGGGTGGTTTTCTAAAGTGTTACATGTTTTTAATACATTTTGTACGATCAAACACAAATTTTCAAAGTCAAAATAGTTATCAATTTGTATTAATATAATCTTGCACAGTTTTTTGAAGTCTTTAGGTTGGTTATGGTTTGTCTGAACTAGTGTGAGAGTATCGGTGCACCCTAAAACTGTATTTGATATGTTGAAAGGAGTGTATACTGGCAATATCTTCATGTGCAGATGGTAGCATACAACAAATAAATCAAAGTGACGTTTTCATTAAACATCTCAATAGCACTATTTGAAAGAAGAGAAAGTGCATATTGCGTATCAAAGGCCATTACAAGTTGCTGATGTCTACATGGATAAGAGAATTCGACTCCCTCCCCCACAAGATTAGGACGATGCTTGACAATATGAAAGTGTGTTACAGAGACTTGAAAGAAGATATCCCTCCCACTTGCGATATGACAAAAATAGAGATGTGGGATAAATAATGGGAGGTGCAAAAGATAAATATGAAGCGGGTTAAAGCTCAAGATCAGTTTACCTTACCCTAGCAAGTGAAGATGGTGCAATATGCACAAGGGACCGTAGGTGTTCGATCAAATGTCAGCGGCAACAACACAATCATGCACACAATGTTGAATGCCAGATGCACACATCTGATCAGCATTCCCCACGAAGCCCTGGCAGAAAGTGCAAGGATTGGAGTATGCTCTTTTGGTGTATGCATACTATACACCATTAAAAGCATTTCTTTCTTTCCAGAGCATATCACATATGTAGGAAAATGCTACAAGGGAGGGACTGAGGAAAATTTGATAGCTTCCAGACAGAGAAAGACATGCAAACACTTCACCCCTCCATTGTAAGATGCATTGGCTTTACCATTGAGGCTCCTTGGATCACAATCTTCCCATACTACAATGGGGGTACTTTGAGAGACATGATGTATCATCTATTGTTCGTCTAAGGAGCGTTTAAATGCTGCATGCATATGCTACAATATGGTTGAAGAATTTTTCCACCAGCAAATCACCACTTATCAGAGATAGAGACTACACGGCTCAAAAGCAATGATTGAGCATATGTCAGTAATTTTACAAGCTCTTATTGATGGCGTTGCGGTTGCTCACTCTGCTGGTATAGTGCACAAAGACTTACATCCCTACAATGTAATGCTTGATTTTACTCGCACAAATAAATCCCATGTTTGCATTATTGAATGGGTCATGCTTCTTAGAACCCCAACCAAGCTCGTATCAAATAATTTTTTGCATCTTGCAGCTCAATCCAACTTTGCAATTTTGGAGGTAAGGAAGCACGGGAATGAGAGCTCGCAAAGAGGTCGTGGATTGCTCCAAAAATATATGATCCACAATGCGCATATGTATTCTTAAAAGCTAGCGGCATTTATGCATTAGGTTTTTTATTTGATATGTTAATTGATTTTTGGAGTGCAGCTAGGAAAGCGTATTTCCTAGAAGAAGTAGTTTTTTTACCCGATTGCCACGAGAGCTATTCAGTAAAGAGTGGATAGCTGGATGAAATTAAGAGACGCGAAGCTAGAAGAAACACATCCTATATTTTGATATTCTTTAAAGAGCATTTAAAGACGCACCCTAATCATTTTCAACCGCTCATTGAACTTACTCGTCCTTTTATCCAGCTTGAACATTTTATAATTTGCTATTGACTTGTCGTCTTGGTATTTTATTTATATTCAAGTTTATAATTGATTGAGACGTTGTAACTTGTGGTTCACATCACTTGAAGTATATATGGATTAGTTATCTTACGTCAAAGCAAAATTGTTGCTCACTTTTTTAAGTACACTTGGATTAATTGTCTTTATTTAGTTAATTGTGATATTGTTATTCACATCATTCGCAATATATTTGAATAAATTTTCTTTAGTCAGATTAAGTAAGGATGGTGGAAAGTTTGGAAGTGCTTGCACCAAAAAATCAATGATAACACCGAGAGAATCTACTTGGAGGTTTTTGGCTATCCATTACACAATGCAGATTGTGCACTATATTTTGTGAACATGCTATATGTACATTTTATCCAGCAACAACTAATAGACTTTTTGTTGCAGGAGACAATGGTGGCAACCCATGATATAAGAGAGAATTGTGCCATAATCACACGGAGGAGCTGACATTGATAGTTGAAGGCGCCGACCTACAATTGAAAAAGGAGAAAAATATTTTAAAGACACAGCTGGCAGAGAAAGGTGTAGAAATAACACGGTTCTTGGAAGTAACCCAAACACCTCAAACGTCCCAGGCCCGAATCGAAAGAAGTACTCATTGCTTAAGCCAGTATGTTCAAAATTTGACACGAGTGAATCCTCCACTTTTACAAGGGACACACATCAGTCACCTTGTTTTGCATCTAGAGTTAGTTCTTGCGTCATATCCAGACACATCTTCATCTTCTCAGTGTCCAATATGTTACAACAATTTTGATAGATGGAGTAGATACTATACATTGGCATGTGGCCATTATTATCACCTAGCGTGCTTAATTCAATTAATGCAAGATAATAGCCGATATGAAATCTGTTCTTAAGAGATTCCACAAGGGATACATTATATGTTTGGCATGGCAAATGAGTATAAATTGAAGCAAACCTGCCAAGACACCCCTACAGCAATTAGAAATCTATATAGTAATGAACATGCTATGAGCACAACAATTGATAGCAGTAGATATTGTAATTTTGCTTCTATTAGGCATTGTATACAATCAACACATTGAATACAAGCTCTTGAATTTCATAATTGCAATCTTTATTCTTCTCTCAAGCTATGTTGAATCTGTGTAGTTGTTGTCTTGTTTTGAGTTTGAGTATTGTTGGTTTTCCTGTAATTCAACTTCCACATCTATTGTTAGGTTCTCTTCAATTTTGTCTATAGTGCATTGAGATACACTCACTTGAACTCTTCTTCGTCTTTGTTTTGACAACCATACACCTAGCTAGGCATTTCTTCCTCGTAGTCAACACTTTCAATGTGATGCAATATCTTCTCATTGCAAAACATGTAGACTAATTTTTTTGCTATGTCTGTCACAATAATCTGTTTCGAATAGTGCTATGAACATACTTGTACATGCTCCAATTTCTCTTTGAGCTTGAGTTTGCTACACATTGCACCAATACTTTCATTGCAAGAGGGCGTAAGGTCGAGTAATTCCCTCCACCATTCATCATCCACCATTTCCATGTAGGTTGCTCTTTTGCCATCAAGTGTACAAAATCATTTTGATCCAATCAATTTGATCCTAAACATTGGAGTACAACATATTAACTACATGATAGACACCACTGAGCACTTCTGTAGTTGACATCAGATCTAAATTGCAATACTCTACATCAAGCATGTAAGCCACACTATGGAGTGGACTATGAGCGCTCTCGGCACAACATGTGATGCACACAACTCGTTGACTGTTGAAATAGGAAAATCCAAACCACATGCAATGGAAAGATATCAACAAAGAAGTGACGAATGATATGATTAAACAATATGACCATGTGAAGGCACGGAGATAAAGAAAGAATGGTGAAAAGTTTTGAAGTGCTTGCACCAAAAAATCAATGATAACCTCTAGAGAATTCACTTGGAGGTTTTTGGCCATCCATTAAACAATGCAGATTGTGCACTATATTTTGTGAAAATGTTGTATGTACATTTTGTCCAGCAACGAACAATAGAATTTTCATCGAAGGAGACAATGGTGGAAACCCATGATATAAGAGAGAGTTGGGTCACATTCACACGGAAGGAGCTGGCATTGATAGTTGAAGGTGCCAACCTACATGACTGAAAAAGGAGAAATATATATTAACGATACAATTGACAGAGAAAGATGCAGAAATAACATGGTTGCTTGAAGTAACCCAAAAACCTCAAGCATCCCAGGCACGAATGGAAAAAAGTGTTCATCACTTAAGCCAAGATGTTTAGAATTTGACACAACGGGTGAATCCTGCACCTGTACAAGGGACAGACATCAGTCACCTTGTTTTGCATCCAGAGTTAGTTCTCACATCACAGTCAGATGCATCTTCATCTTCTTAGTGTCCAATATACTACAAGAATTTTGACAGATGGAGTGGATACTATACATTGGCATGTGGCCATTATTATCACCTAGCGTGCCATAATTTGATTAATGCAAAACAATAGCCAATATGAAATCTGTTCTCAAGAGATTCCACAAGGGATATGTTATATATTTGGCATGGCAAATGAGTATAAATTCAAGAAAGCACGCCAAGACACCCCTAGCAAAATTAGAAATCTATTTAGTAATGAAGATGCTCTGAGCACAACAATTGATTGCAACAGATATTGTAATTTTGCTGACATAATTTATGAGCGAGCAATTTTTGGTGAGTGATTTTTAAGAATCAAACGAGCAGATTCCCAAAAGATTCTTTATCTACCTCTCCCTCTCTCTCTCTCTCTCTCTCTCTCTCTCTCTCTCTCTCTCTTTACCATGTGGCCATGGGACCGCCACGCAGGCTGTCCTTGTGGCCACGTGGTATGCCACATGTATCGTCGACAGCCAATGGTACACATGGCGTGCCACAATGGTAGTTGCACCGCTACATGGACAGTGCAGTTGACATGTGTACCGATGATTGACGGCGGTACAGTGTCAGCTGCGTTGTCCACATGGCGATGCAACTGCCATTGTGGCACACCTTTTAGGTACACATGGCATGCCATGTGTACTGTCGTCAAGCGGTAGTACACGTGGCATGCCATGTTTCCTTTGGGCATGCCATCATGGTAGCCACGATGCATGGTGTGTGTGTGTGTTGGGGGGGGGGGAGGGTGCACACGCGTGAGGAGGGGGGGGTCACATGCGTGAGCTTGAGGGGGAGGGGAGGGGGATTGTGTGTGTGTGTGTGTGTGTGGGGGGGGGGGGGGGGGGGGGGGGGGGGGGGGGGGAGGGGGCGGGCGGGTTATATGAGGGGTACACGCGTTTGGAGGAGTTCAGATAGAGTACACACGCATATATTTTGAACAAATTTTTGGATTTTTTAAAACAAATACCTTTGTTGAAATATTAAAATATTATTAAATTCAAAATTATAACGGTTATATTATTACATGTAAGTATATAAACAATTTGCTAGTTATTATAATAATGTCTTAAGCTTAATTTGTTTAGCTTCTTCTTATGGCTTGTTCTTTATTGTTTCTTGATAAAGAACTTTTTTATCCTTTTTATAATGGTAAATTTATAATATCAGATTCATTTCTTTTAGAAATAATTTATCCAATGCAATTTACAACTTTAGATGCAGTGATCGAAGTTGGTGATATTGAGATGACTTTGCCTCTTGAAAAGACACTCAACAATTTAGACAAAATCACCTATGTACTGGATGAACAACTTTCACGTAAATACAAAGTCAATGTATCTCATGTTGTACACTCTGCAGGCTCACCTAACATGACTCCCATTGCCATTGTGGATAGTCTCCCAAAGATGTTAGCGCCAAAAAAAAAGTAGATCTTTGCACCCCGCCTCAAGTTTTGCTCTCAAATAGCTTCAAGAGGAGTACAAGGCAAAAACTTCTGCATGCCAAAAAGACAAGTACATTGACAAAGCTCTTAATGCAAATACAACGAGTGGACCAGGTTACAGAGATTCCAAGAGCTTACAACGGTGATCTTGTTTTAGAATTTCCATCCACCATGGGGAGGTTGTACCATATGGATGTAATGGAGCATAAGTATGATCCTCGTATGTGGTCAAAGCCTCAAACATTCGATATAGTTTTCCCAGGTGTAGTGCCTCTTAGTCATTGCCTAGGATCTCTGAAGTGCATGAATGAACAATGTGCCTGTCTGGTTAATTATCATATTGCCCATACATGCCATTTCAATGGGTACATACAAAAGGCACATGCATCATATTCCCAATACAAGCCATTTCAATGGGTACATACAAAAGGCACCTGCACTCGGACAATATTGTAAGATTGGAGATAAGAGCCTTACATGCCACTTTTGTAAGGCAATTTCTTTCTGCATTGCAACATGTGACTATGTCATGCCATCAGATGAGACGGCAACCAGAGTCATGATTCATTGTGGCACACATAGACACGATGTGCGTAGCGGTACATCCAAAACACTAACGGACAGCACCAAGGTGATGGTACAAAGGATTTTGACCGTAGATCCACATGGAGGAGCCAGGAAGGTTCAAATGTGTCTTTGCAGCAACACCGATGAGGGAAGTTTAGGTGAGCAATAGCTTTTTGCAATTGCTAAGGAGTTGGGACCATTGGTGAAAGATAATTGGTATGTGAATTTCTCAAATTCTTATTTCAATGCAAAACTCTATGCTAAATTATTTTTGTTCTAAATACTATGAACTTTGACAGGTTTTGAAGATCTGTGTCTAATTTACGGAGAGGTGGCGGCAAAGAATCTTTTGGCATTAATGCACTCCTTAAGCTCAAGCGAGACTACACATTTGAATTTTTCCATGGAAGTAGGTTTCCTGGTCAAGGTAAGGAGGGAGACAAATGTTATGTCTCCAAAATGTCCACAGTTGGTCCAACATCCGGTGTGGACCTGGTGAATCGAATGAGACAAGACAGGGATGGCCATCTTCGACGTGCGTGGATCCAGTTTGATCACATTAGATGCGTGAACGATTGGGTGACTGTGGCATGTCATGTCTATGATCCAAGGTACATGGTGCACCTTGACAGCAATGTGGGTTGACTTTGACTTTCCCTCAACGATTTGTTTACAGCATGCAGCAGGACCTTCGGACTATTGTAACTTGTGAAATGAAAGAGGAGGACACGAAATCGCAATGTCTGTTTTGGGAGTGCCTCAATGATGTAATGATGTCATGTGGATGCGAAAGAGCTAATTTTTTTGGCTTCATGGCGGACGAAGCTCAAGAAAATTGGAATGCAATCCGAATTGTTTCCATGGTGTTGATGATAAGAAAAATACAATGAGCGGTCGAGAGCGTTCTTGTCTTTTCCATTGGAAGCAAAGCTTGAATCAACATACAATATGTGGCGCAAGATTCTCAACACATATACAAAGAAATGTGTGAGAAGTGGAGGCAAGCACCAAAAAAAGAGGTTGCAGTAGCAAAGGCTCGTTTGATACGCCAATGGTGGCATAACTGTCATTACATAGACCGTAACATTCCATACATGGATTCATTGCTTAGCTAGTGGAAAATTTGTATTTCACATTGGAGTGGCATTATGACGTGCATAGAAAGAAGCTCTAATGGACCAAACACTCCACGCAAAAACCTTGCCAAGAGCAAGCATGACAGCTGGCTAGCAAGGGAGGGTTTTCATAAACGCATTTCATTATATGATGCATGTACAACTGATCTATAATATTCCACCTTACAGAGCACATAGGCCATGTCATACAGCCATGGAAAACACATTGGGAAGGGTCCATTGATACATAAGCTTGCGGAGCCCATGAAAGCCATCCCAATCAAGTAATAATGGCAGTGAACGAGGCTATTGAGAGCACTCCAATGTATAAACAATCGACTCCATTGACTGGATATAAGGAGACATCAAGGAAAAAACGAAAGCCAAATGAGGTTATCAATGTAGATGATGATGTATCATATAGGCTTGAGTACAACACGGTCACCAAAGATCACAAGAAGTGTGGAAGACGCCGTAAGATCAACTTTGCACAAGAAGGGACATCAAAATCTCAAGAACGAAGTATAGCTTTAGGAGGGTAGTATGTAGTAGAATGCAAGGTGAATGAGGCAATGAGGGCCATACGACAAACTCCACAAGGGAGTAGAGTCACATGTAGTGGTACACCAAGAGGAGGACGAAGGTGTGGAAGGAGTATTGCAGGTTCAAGCCTTGGTATATCGGCCCCGTATTTTGAAGGATATCAAAAGCATCCCAAAGGTGTGGTGCGTCAGTGGTTTTGGTTTTGTCTAGATCATGTCTTGCATTGCCACATAGTAGACCAGAACATTGAGTCGCAGCCTCAACATCCACCACACATTTGGCCCCTGCATGTGGGCACCAACCTAACTAAGGATGAGGTGCAAATATTGCATGAAGGGGGGTATCAAGTGGAGTTCAAGAAAGAAGGAAGCTCTCCTGTAAAACAACAGTTTCTCCTACAAAAAACCAAACGAATACTCCTTTCAAGTCAAAAGATACATCCTCTCCTCAAGGCAGTGCACGAGCCACAATGCAAGATGGTGTGCGTGTACGGTGTCAGTCTTCCATTTTCAAGGACGTTGCTTGAAAGATCAGTATAGCGCTAACGCTCAGAGCAAAGGTCGTCAAAGAGATATGTAGGGAAGATGGTGTTCGTGAGGTCTTCAAAGTAGAGACCCAAAGTGAAGATGGTCATGTCGGGTTGTACAATGTTTGTATTTGCAACCAACCATCGTGTGCATGTCCAGACTTCATGGAACGGGTGACAAAGAAAAAACCATATCTTGCATGTAAACATTTTTCTTTTATTTTTCCGTGTGTGTTAGGCTTAAGCCAAAATGAGAACATGTTTATCTATCAACCGGTTCTGGAAGATGCTGATATATTTAGGGCATTGAATGGAGGTAGGACCTATCCAGGCATGGATGCATAGCATTGGCCGTTTCCAATTACTTGTATGTCAGATCACAAAGTGGACAATACTACCAAGTTCTAATTTCATCTTATGATGGCCACATTTCGGTGGATTGTTTTGAAAAATTTTCAATAATTGTTAAAATTTGAAGGTGGGTTGTTTATGTGTCACATCGTGAATAGAGAAAATAGAAATAATTTAATATTCCCACAATTTCTATAAATTGATTGAGCTTGTAATATTTTTGTGAAACCATCCACTAGCTACAGTAGTGCACTTCTCTTTCTTTGCACGATGACCGACGATCTTGAGAATAGAATCAAGTCTGCATGGGATGACATGGAAGCCATTCCCAATGGAGAGGCATTGTATGGAGCTGAATGGTTTAAGGAGGCTCTCAAGGCAACGATCAATGTGTATCACCTTTATCATTGCCGCATAGACCTCAATATACACATCTTGCTAAGCTTGAACAAGAAGGGACCATTTTTTTTCTCTTGCTGGAAGAAGGTTGGACTCATCACAGAGGAGAATGAGGAGCAAATGAAGGAGCAGCTAGGGAACATGGTGAATCTTCTTTTGCCATTGTTGAGGGACCACTATTGCAAATCCCGAGGCAGCTAGAGGATGAACGCTTTTGGTGATTCTAAAGTGTTGTCTATGTAGTTCAAGTGCAATAAAACGTAATGTTTTTTTTGATTAATGGAAGTTCATCTTTCAAGTATCCTTGTCTCTATTTTCTTTGAAACAATTTGAAAGGTGGCACATCTTTATCTATGTCTAAACCTCCCAATTATCTCACTGCCTATCTCTATCCTCTTTGATTCATACTCTCTCTCTCTCTCCAAGGTGCGTGAAGGTGGAACGATGGTGGAGAGAGAGAGAGAGAGAGAGAGAGAGGATATTGGAAAAAATGAATGAGATAGAGTCTTTGGCCCTAAACACTAAAAGATTGGATGCTAAGGTGCTTGAGAAAGAAGAAAGAGAGATGAGAGATAGAGGAGGTGGAGAGGACAAGACAAAAAACTAAAAGAGAGAGAGAGAGAGAGAGAGAGAGAGAGAGAGAGAGAGAGAGAGAGAGAGAGAGAATCTTTTCTAAAATTTGCTGGCCTGATTCCTAAAAAGTGTGCACCAAAAATTGCTCGCCTAGAAGTATCCCCCTAATTTTGCTTCTACGAAGCATTTTATACAATCAAAACACGTTGAATACAAGCTCTTTTCTTAATTGCAATCTTCATTCTTATCTCAAGCTATGTTGAATCTGTGTAGTTGTTGTCTTGTTATGAGTTTGAGTATTGTTGGTTTTCCTGTAATTGAACTTCCACATCTATTGTCAGGTTCTCTTCAATTTTGTCTATAGTGCATTGAGATACACCGACATTGAACTCTTCTTCGTCTTTTTTTTTTGACAATCATACACCCAGCTAGGCATTTGTTCCTCGTAGCCAACACTTTCAATGTGATGAAATATCTTTTCATTGCAAAACATGTAAACTAGTTTTTGAGTGAAAGCATGTTAACGTGTCATGCTTTTTGTGCTAGTTAGCATTAGTGATCAAATATGGGTGCCAAAACGTAGATTGTGCTCTTACTTGTTACCGGGCCCATGTGAGCTCAATCCTGTGGCTCCAAAACGAATTGAAGATCGCGGAAAGAAAAAAATCACGGAATGTTACACACCTGCTCCCGAGCTAGTTTGGGTACCAAAGAAAGATTGATTTGTTCCACCTAGCTCAGGTACATCGAAATCAAATGAAGCTTCTTGCTCTTCATGTAGTTCCTATACGGAAATAGAAGCTTCGACACAACCTCCACCTACCATTGTACATATCCATACAAGCAAGAAAGAGTTTGCACCTCCTGTTGTAAGTTCACCACCTATAACTATCAAAATTTATCGGAGGTTGTACATTTGGATGCCTTGTTACAAGAGCTTTCTACCGATATATCATACATCATAGATCTTGGAGAGTTAGCTCATGTTATTGTTCTAGTTAGCATATGTCAAAATTGTGCTAGTTAGCATTGTCCGGGACATGAAAAAGTGTGACATGTTAACATGCTTTCACGCTTTTTTGCTATGTCTGCCAATAATCTATTTTGAATAGTGCTATGAACATACTTTTACATACTCCACTTTCTCTCTGCGCTTGAGTTTGCTTCACATTGTGCAATAATTTTATTGCAAGAGGACGTAAGGTACAATAATGCTCTCCATCATTCATCATCCACCACTTCCATGCAGGTTGCTCTTTTGCCATCAAGTGTACAAAATCATTTGTCAAAGGTCCTTCTTTCAGTCTGAATGCACTAATTTCTTTGATACAATCAATTTGATCCTAAACATTGGAGAAGAACGTATTGACTACGTGATAGAAATTGCTGACCATTAGATCTAAATTCCAATACTTTGTATTTAAGGCACACTATGGAGTCATTAGGGCCAAAAACGACTCAAAAAGGGTTGTTTGTTAATCTAAGGATTAAGGAATAGTCCAATAGTTATTTGACACATATACAAAAGTATGACACTCTTGTCTCCTCTATTTTGGGTTTTGGTGGTCCTATTTTGACGGAGAACCGCTAAATGTCTTGATCATAAGGCTGAAACTGCTATATTTGGGTGCTTTCGGCGAGAGAGCTCATTAAATTTGCGGCCCAAAGTAATGAAGTCTCATCTTTTATTCTATTTTATATTTCACAAAAGCGTTGTCAAAAGATACGAAATCTATGTCAGAAGGCTCTCAAAACAAGGACATTAATGACAAATCACCTACTTTTTCGAACATATACCTTTTTCACTGTCTCTCTATTTTGTGAGAGGTTTAAGTCTTTCCGTCTCTATATTTTCTTTCTTCTTCTCTAATCTTTGAGTTTCCATGGCGTCTTTTGCACGTCGCCATTCACATAACATAACTTCTTGTGACTTTCATAACGTTAGAGAGGATGGTCTTTGGAAGCCCATATCTTTTCGTGTGAATGACTGGGTAACAATGCTTCCTTCATGCAAAGGTGTACACAGAGTGAAGAGAACTAAATGTGATAAAGTAAAAAACCATTGGAAAGGTCGTGTTCTTGCTTTCAAAGTGACCGACAATGGCTGGCTAGCCAAGGTTCAACATGTGTACATGGCCAAGGATATGGTGTTAGACTGGGAAGAACATCCCACACTGCATTCTTACTGTAAGTACAAAAAAACCTTCTATTTGATACAATGAATTTTTCATTCTCCCATTGTTTTTCTCATTTTTTGATTCCATTCCAGATATATTTCCTTCAACAAATGTGGAATGGCAGCCTTGGAGAGTCTAAGTGGGACGTTCAAAGCAATGCATAAAGGGATTGCAGATGCTATGTATGCTGACAAGCCACCTTCCTTTTACAAAACAATGGATTTGTTTGTCTATTTTGTAGAATACAAAGTTCCATCACGAGAAGGTGCATATGGAGAACTACATTAGTTACCGGTTCCCACCATAAGTTCACTTGACTGGGAAGCTCCTGATGCATGTACTATATCAAGATTCAAATCCAAGATCAAAGAAGACATCCTTAAAGCTATGTCTCCGGGCAGGATATCAAGAAGGATTAAAGTTCAATGGTTCTTGTCTATACATGTCTTTGTGGAATGTTTCAAAACAATGGACTTACAGAGGACAAAGACGATGTGGCTTAATAGAAGACTTTCTATGAGTGAACTTGATAATGTACTTGGAGATGGATGGAGCACCAAAGAAACTTTCCATATTGGTGATAATATTAGTTGTAGAGTAAGCCCAAATTCTATGTCTATCTCATATCAACTATGTCATTAATCATTAGTTCTGGGCTACGACTATAGGAGATGGAGAAGCAAATTATGTAGCTGGGTTCCTCTCGACTCTGAGAAAAATTGTCCAAAGTTTGAACTAAAGGTCACAGTCCATCCACACATCGAGTATAGAAGCCTGATAGTAACAACAAATTGGAGACTACATGATGTTAGAGAATCTCTTGAGTTTCTTGATGAAACATCTCCTGAGTATAGATTCAAAGTGGATGAAATTGTGGTGAGCACAAGGATGGAGAATTCAACCTCTTGCATCACATGCCTTCCCCCAAAAAGATTTGTATTTGTGCCACTTGCAAGGACTTGAAAAAACAAGTTCAATATTGTAATCATTGCATTTTGCAAATATATTTATCTTTTCTCTACCTTATTGTGATCATTATTTATGTTGTTTTAAACTTACATGACACTATGATACACATTTAAGAATCAATAGTTGGTATTAAGTATTTGAAGTACAAAATTATGAATCACCAAAGGGTATATATATGTTCATATGGACAAAATGAACAAAAGTGTACATAGCTTTTGTGGAGTAATCAATCATGAAACTCCACTTTTCTTTTTGCCTGAGAGTTTAGAAGAGGGTGAAAGTTTAGGAGTGGGTGGTGGTGGTGACTTGGGCTCCTCAGGGCTTGGCACGGGTGACTTGGTAGGGGTTGGTGCTTTGGGCTCCTGAGGAGTGGTTGGCTTGCGTGACTTGGCAACCTTCTTTGGCAACATGAATGGTATCTTGAAAGGTGAGCTAGGTGCCTCCCCCTTACTGCTCTTAACTGTACGACGCTTTTGAACCTTGAATTTCAATGGTGAGTGGAATGGATGGCCCTTTGTATCTACTCTTTTTTTTTTTTGCAAGGCTCTTCTTCTTGGTGGGACTCTTCCCCTTGGCAGTCTTCTTGGTGGGACTCTTCCCCTTGGCAGGGATCTTCTTCTTGGTGGGACTCTTCCCCTTGGCAGAACTCTTCTTGGCATGGCTCTTCTTTGTAGGACTCTTCTTCTTGTGATCCTTTTCCTTTGTATGGATCTTCTTTGCAAGACTTTTCTTCTTCTAATCCATTTTCTTTGCATCCAAACCCTTGGTGGCTCTACCTTTCTTTGGTGGAAAAGGAGATTCTGGATCATTTGGGTTTATTGATCTTTCCAAAACCATAGAAACAGCCTTCTCTCTCACCCACGTGACCCAAGACTCTAGATAGTCATACAACTGAAACAAATAGAAAAAAGAATTAAAGGACATGAGTACATACATACATAGTTAAGAAATCAAAATAAATACATGAGCCACACACTTACAGTGAGTGTAGTCATCCTGCACCTTGACTCAAGATATCTCCATGCATTGGCAAGCACCCTCCATCCACAAGATGTTGAGTCTGTTTGTAAAGGCACTTTTTGATTGTAGTACTTGAAACCTTCTATATTGTAATCCTTATTTGTGGTACTCAGGTGACCAACAATAAGTTTGGCAGCACTGCAAGAAGACATTGAATCAAAAAGCTACTAATAGAAAACAATGGGCCATGAAGCATAGATCATACTTCATACTTACAGTTTACTTCTGCCATGGATACTTGACAATGAATTCATAAATATAATATCTTTCTCCAAAAGATTGAAGATAATAAGACTCCAATGTCCTCTACAAAAAATAACAATTAGCTAGGAATAGTTAGGAAATAAGACGTAGCTAAATAGATAATTGAGTAGGTTACTTAATGGAGAGAGACAAATTTACATACACGAGATTATAGAGTAGAGTAGAGAGAGAGAGAGAGAGAGAGAGAGAGAGAGAGAGAGAGAGAGAGAGAGAGTACACACGATATACGTGGTTCACCCAATGTGGGCTACGTCCACGGGAAAGTAGCCACTCAATGGCTTTAGTAACAAGAAGTAGTTTACAAAGGGATTATACCCTTAATGGAGCTCCCGCCTTGCTTCACTCTCACCACCTCATACTCACCTTGTTGCATCAACTTCACACTATGAAATGTGTGTAGAAATGGCCTCCTTTTATAGGCCAAAAGGGTTGCCCTCTCTCATGAGAGGCAGCCATGTGTAGCTGCCCTTGTGTAGATAAGTCCAAATCGGACCCTTCAATCCGCCCATGTGTGGCCGCCCTTGAGAAGACAAGTCCACTTTTGAATTCGGCCACCGGCCATTGACTTCCGACCACCGACCACCGGCCACCGGCCATTGACCCCACCGGCCACCGGCCAACCGACCAGTTGTTTTCCGACCACTTTCCGGCCGCCGTCCGGCCATAATATTCCGGCAAAAAGGAATATTTCGGCGAATGAAAATTTGGCCCTGATTTTTGGCCATGAAAATTTTGGTTTTCGGCGAGTGATTTTCCTTTATGCACGATGGCTTCTCCTCATAATGGGGGCCTTACAAATGTGCGCTTTTACCACAGAAGATTACAAGGTAAATCAGGCTCCATACTTAACAGGAATACCACAAAATGTTAAAAATAACATGTAAGGAGTTAAGATTTTCCCTTCAACATAGGGGTATATTATGTAATTGCAGGTCAGCATGTTAAAAACTTCAAAAAAACTTGAAAGGCTTCCTTGCTTGTTAAAAAAGCACTGTGTCACTAGAGGGTCAAGTATGGAAATTTGCATAGCTAGAGCCTCTGGAAGATCCCTCATAAGACACTTGAAAAAGAAAACACACCCCTCAATGAGGCCCTTGTGCCTGCCTTGCATATGCACTAATAATTAGCAAAGGAGCAACACATACCTGAGACAGATAAAGAGCACAGTGTCACCAAGCTCAATGTTGGGGTTTACAAGCATACTTGTGTCTTGAGGGAATATGTCCAAGTACACCTCATTATCTCCAAACAAGGAGACATCCACCACCATTTGGCCTGTAACTTTTTCATAAAGGAGAGAGCTGGATGCTCTTAAAATTTTTGCTTGCTCTTTAAGGATAGCATCCTCTAATATCATGTCTTGCTTCCTCTCAACCTCCTTTCCTGCTTTGATATCCTGGGCCTTTCTTGTCTCATACTCATGTGTAACATCCTCAATGGCAACCCCTGAATCTTTCTGCTGCCTGGAAGGAGGGATATTTAAAATTTGGAAGGCTTTAAGATCCTCACTAGGAATAAGCTCAAGAGCCTTATCAAACTTGTACCTCAGCCTTGACACAAGCACAAAATCTTTGCTCATAAGTGTGACCCTGTGAGCAAATGCAGTTGCAATGTAGCTATCATTCATAAAGTCTATGAGAAAATCCTTGGCAGCTTCCTGAAGGCACATCAAAGCTTGAGATTGCCACCTTACTGAGACAAAAGTTTTGATATTCATCATGCTCACAAGTCTATCTGATATCTCTTTGACAACTCTCATGAAAGGTAGCTTTGGAATCAGTAGACAAGTAGACTTTTGTGCTTTTCTTATTTCTCTTAAAGATTTGACTTGATAATTCAACCTTTTTCTAGCAGTGGGCCTTTGACGAGGTTGTGGAGGTGGTGGTTGCTCTGGATCTTCTTTCTCTAAATCATATTTTTCTGGATCATTTGGGGCTTGGTAGCCTTTCCTTGCAGTCTGCTTCGTCCTCGCCATTTGGGTCAAAAAGTACAAACACCGCACGACGTGATAGTTGGGTCACCCACAGTCTACAAGCTGTCAGTATCGCATCGTATGTGAAGCTAATGATCTTGGCTAGGAATCATGGAGGGACACCTGCATGATGCGATAGCCGGGTCACCCACACTCTAGAACATGTCCGGATCGCGTCGTATGTGAAGCTGTTGACCTTGGCAATGAATCAAGGAAGGACACCTGCATGGCGCGATAGCCGGGTCACCCACATTCTAGAACATGTCCAAATCGCGTCGTATGTGAAGCTGTTGACCTTGGCAATGAATCAATGAAGGACACCTGCACGACACAATAGCCGAGTCACCCACATTCTAGAACATGTCCGAGTCGCATCGTATGTGAAGCTGCTGATCTTGAAAATGAATCAAGGAAGGACAACCGCACGACGCGATAGCTTGGCCACCCACTGTCTAGCACTTGCCCGTATCGTGTCGTACGGGTTAGGAATAAGAAAAAATCTGAAAGTGCAAAGAATTGGGCGAGGAGGGGTAGCACGGGTCAATGGAAGAAAGAGATAAGACTTGCACAAAGGGGATGTGCGGATCATTTAGGAGGTACGACACGACGCGAATGTGTGGTTTGGGGGAAGGTAAAAAATGAGCATGTGAGAGAGCTTTATATACAGCCGACCATCCGTACGATGACTGTTGGAAGCATGCCACATGGCATGTGTGCATGGCTGACACGTGTCCATAACGGTAATTTTTTGCACCTTATATAAAGTTTGATCTCGATTTTTAATGGTGTTATACTTTTACTTGTCCCACACGACGTGAGAAATTGCCTTTGTTTTACTTCTCTCTCCACTAGTGCTACACGTCGCTTTGGTCTCTCAAGGTCCCTTCGTCCCGCAGGACACGACGGTACCCGTTTGCAAACTTTGGGTGGGGCCTCTATCGCGCGATTCAGGCTTCTACTGGGCTCCACTAGGTAGCTCCCGCACGACACGACCGGAGTAGTTTGCACATCCTGGAACCCTCCCGTATCGCTTCGTTTGGGTTGCTCTCCATCTTTTTGGCGCGCCCTCCCGTATCGCTTCGTTTGGGCTGCTCTCCATCTTTTTGGAGTGCTTGTCGCGACACATTCACCCTGTGCCTAACCGGAGCAATTTTCACATGGTAGAACCCTCCCCCCTTATCGCTCTCTCCATCACTTGGCACGTACTTGTCAACCTTCACCCTGTGCCTAGCTAACTTCACCGATTTCATTTTTTCTCTACCATGAATGAAGGTCGGGAGGAGATTTTGGAGGAGAGTCCAAGTGAGAAGCTATTGGTTGATGTGAAGGATGGTGGTGACATGGAAGTGTACACCAAAGCATATGAAATATTCAACCCTTTGTTTGATCTTGCAGTTTTGCTAGACAATTTGAAGGACTTTTTGTCAGAAGAATTCAAAGAGTTTGAAGACGCAGTTGAAGGCAAGTGTTTGGTTTTAGATGGCAAGACTTATTGCCATCTAACCGAATTTACTACCAACTCAATTGAGAAAGGCAAAGTAACAAGGAGGTTTGGAAGATTTTCTAAGAAGACTTCCTTTGTTTGTCCACCTACCATTTCTTGTCAATTACATTCAAACCCTTGCAACCTTGTTCCAAAAGAAGTTGCCTTTCTTTTCTTTTTGTTCCTTAAAGTTGACTTGCAAGGCAAAGCTGATGAAGTGAAAGATACAGATGAAGAGGTAACAAATAAAAATGTTTCCACAGTTTTGCAGCTTGAGAAAAGTGAAATCCTAGAAGAGGAGGAAGTTGATGTTGCAGCTGAGGAGCAGGAGAGTGCAAATTTTGATGTGGCTCAATTTAGAGCTAGTACTGTCATTGATGAGCCAACAGATGAGGTAGAGGTGTTTGAAGCTTCCCTTACTATTCCAAACCTTCCCTACTTCTATATCAATGGAAAAGAGTATATCCCTCTCCATCATATCCACTGTCTGCTTAATATGAGGGAGGACTACTTTATTGCAACCATTTCTGAAACTTCTGAAGTGGCCAAAGATTTTATTGACACAGAAGAAGAGTCAAAAGAGGAGTTTTTGACACTTGATCTTCAGACACCCAATAAAGATTTTCTGCCTGCTCCTGATGCACTTGCTCTATGCATGAGAAGAGTGGAAGAGGAGAAACCTTCCCTCAAAGATGAGGATTTTGAGAAGAGACTTGTTGAACTTGGCATCCAATCTTTTGGTAGAGACTTTAAGCTGAAAAAAATTGGAAAGGAAGTTGACATAAGAGAGATGACCGGATCATGCAATCTCCTTCAAGAAAAAGTCATTGGAATCTTCCATGCGTTTGTTGGATACATCTGGACGGTTTGTTGCCAACAAGAAAAAGTAGACCAGATGTAGCCAAAAGTCATTGCCGAAGATGAGTTGCAAAAGGTAGATTTAGTTTCACCTTGATCTCCCTTCTAAAATCTTTCTTTTTTTTCAAGTTTGCTTTAATTACTCATTATGTCTTGTTTTGTAGATTAAACTCCTTGACAAAGAAAATTTTCTTGGGAGAGCTAAAGGCTCAAGAGGGAAAGCAATAGAGGGCTCTTCAAGAAGGGATGCCTCCTCTCTCATGCACTACATGCATACATTGGATAGTGCCACCTTCTGTGCTTTTCACATGCAGTATTCTGAAGATCCCGAGTTGCCAATGTTTGCAGCGAAGATATTGTCACGGTTTTTAGGGTACACTCCCCTTCAAATCAATGCAAACAAGATCATGCTACTTGAGAGAGCAGTAACACTTAGAATATTTGGATATGTTGCAGGATTCAATGCCTCAAGAGCAGGATACTTTCTTTGCTACTCTAGCTATGCAGCAACAGCAGCTGAGGAGACAAATGTCAACCTTTTTGGGGGCTATAAAAGAAGAAACTTTTTGAGATATAGGGGTGACATGCCTAGAGATATGAAAAAAATTAAAAACTGATGTAAATTTGACAATTTTTTGCACCAAAATATCTTTTTTGAATTTGGATCTCTTTAGAAAGATTCGGTACAAAGTTTCAAAGTGAAGCATTAATCTCCATCTATGGTTGATCAGCATGGTTGTTTGATCTCATCCGTTGTAATTGCCTCCTATAGAACCAATTGAATAATTCCTTTAGTGCATTGCTCCTTCTTTGTCCCCCTCCCTTTCTCCTACATTTGAAAAAAGAAGTCCTAGCGTGATAGTGAGATTTTTCCATTCCCTGAGTATTCCATGTTGCAAGGGGTCTTTGTTTTGCAAAATATGGTCATGCAAGTACAGAATATGCTAAAAATAGAAAACAAAGTTAGTTGAACTCAATAGGATGCAATGTAAAATACTATCTAGACTGTAGAAAGTAATTGAATACTCACCAAGTAATATGTGATGTCTTTTTCTCCCCAAGCATCTGTAATAGTAGTTATTAAAAGCTTTATTGTCTTTTTAAAGTCATCTAGACTGTAGAAAGTAATTGAATACTCACCAAGTAATATGTGATGTCTTTTTCTCCCCAAGCATCTGTAATAGTAGTTATTAAAAGCTTTATTGTCTTTTTAAAGTCATCTGCATAAGTAGCAGAGCTAACTTGTTGTCTCAAAACTTTCAAAAAATTGTCGAGCTTCTTCCACACTTCCATGCGTTTGTTGGCTACATCTGGTCTACTTTTGACATTGGTTGTTATTACACAAAGATCCTTCCAGCAGTTCCACATAGCATCAACTTGTTTCTTGTCATGGTTACTAAAAAATCTTCTGACGTTTGCTCCACCCATTGAAACATCTTGCAAAACATCACCCGTTCCTTTTGAAAGAGTAGGATCTTTTTTTAGATGCACTTGACCACCATGAAAACCCATTTGAGAAATCAAAACCTCGCATTTTTCTATGCACTGGTCTGCAAGTTTAGTTGGCTTAATAGAATATGCATAATCAAGATGGAGTCAAAGCAATTTGTCCAAGATTCTAATCTCTGCATGCATTGTACATATATGTACATTTTTTAAATGTATTGTTAGAATTGGATCCCAAATCATAGAAGACGATGGGTAGTCGATGACGTTCACACTATTTCTCGATGCTGGTTTTCCAACCTTGTGTTCTGCAAGCCATCCTTTTGTTCCAGTGCTTGCCATGCAATATAGACATGGATACTTGGTATTGGCACCTCCACATACACCAAACATGCACTTTAATTGTTTGGCGGAAGAGGCAACAGGCGGCCGTGGCCAGAAGGACCATAATTTCCTGAGAAACCATTGTAAAATTCTTTTGTAAAGAAGCATCTCTAAGCCGGGAAATTGTCAAGGATGTATGATTATTCTTTTGGGAGCAATTGTATATTAGAGAGCCAGTTTTAAGATTAGGGGCTTATGGCCGGACAAGCCATTTTTGCAAAGACCTAATCTATAAAGCTCATTTTCTGTAAGTTTTGGATAATCTTTTTGGAGGAAAAACTGAGAAGACAGCGTACGAATGAGAGCTCCTTCTTCTTCAAACTTGTAATCTTCGCCATTGCGGCTGAGGTAATCCAAATTCACTTTTGTTTCTTGCATTGTGTTCCTCTTACTCTGCTCTTCCATTCAAGTGTAAGCATTCAAGATTTCGGTGAAGGTTTTAGACGCATCCGTCTAGGCCTTAAATCGCTGTTTTGAGTGTTTATATGCGTATTTTATGTTGTTTTGACCCTAGGAGAGGCTTTAGAGACTTAAAAACGACCCTTTAGGATCATTCGTTTACTGTTTTTGCGTACTGTGGGATGAACGATCACGATCGTTGTACCTCTCCAGAATGCTGTGACAGTGATAGGATATGTTTCTGATAGTCCCCTGTAGCTTCCCTTCAAGTTTCGTGCGATTTCGATATGATTTGCATGGTGAACGGACGTGATGACTGTAGAGCTGTGTAGAAGGACATAGGCAGATTACTTGGCTTTAGTACGATTGATTTGCTCGTAGAGTTAGTAGTTGCATCTCTTCGTGTTCACTTCATTAGGATTGACACCCTAGTGAGTTTCCATGCCTCATCCGAGTCGCTTCCCGTGTATCGATAATTTTATGTTGATGCTTGAGAGCTATGCTATGGACGTCCGTCGCGGCGACCCGCAAACATTGGCGCCGCTGCCGGGGAATGCACCTTAGGTGATGAGTGACAGAGTGCGCAGTTAGACTCCTTAAAAAAGATCAATCCACAAATCCATTTTACACCTCAGTTAGGCTGGTAGACAAGAGTTTAGGGCCTAGGGGAATCTAGAGCCAGTGGACCGGCCAGATCCTCTCTTAGGAGATTTAGGGAGCTGTGAGTGAACGTGTTTAAGCATTTTTTCTCTTCAATTTCTCTAATTCGATTGAGTACTGAAATCTCACCCGAAATCCGTCGTGTTTGTTGTGTTTGATTCAAATTCTTATGTTTTTTTTAGTTCTGTACTTAGGAGTAGGATAAGCAATTCACATTCCAATCAGATTGGGGCAAAAGTTAGAGTCGAAGAACCAGAAAACCATAACCTTGGCCAAAAAAGCCATAAGACTCTGAAATTCTGAAAATCTGACCAAACAGGGCTAACATTGATTCAAACAACAGAGTGGTAGGACAAAACACTAGGAAACACTTGTCAGAGGGAGCAGACAAAATTTCATCAGATTTGGCTCTGGTACTACGATCGCGATCGGTGTACCTCAGTCTCAGACGTGAACAAGATTTGACATGTGCCTTTCTGATAAGATTCTAAACAAGTTTGTTTAAAGCAACTACACCCAAAAACATCAAAAATCAAGGGAATCAGGCCACTTGGGTAAAACTAGCCTGACAGACCTAGAAACTGCAAAATGTTGACTTTTGGTGATCCAAATGCAAAAAGACTTGGGGCATAGCCTTGAAACATTAGTGTCTACAAGCATGCCAAATTTGGTTTGATTTGGACTCAGAAGTACGATCGCGATCGGTGTACCTAAGTGCCAGATTTTGACCAGATTTCATCTGTGGAATCCCCGGGTGTCTACAAACATAAAAGTCTAAAGGACCTAGAGCTAGAAACCTCAAGATACCCATCAAACCACCTGAATACATATCCAAGTAAAAAATTGCTAAACTGGTTTAGAAATTGACTTTCAGTTGACCAAAACACATCAAAACTGGGAAGGAACCATACAGAGGAATAGCCTGTACACAGAACAACCCCTGGTATCCTTCAAATCCCAAATCAAACATCAAAATCCAGTCAAACTGATAAATATGGGAGAAACAGGCACTTCCAACCAAGAAATGATAAAAACTTGACTTTTTTGAGTCCAAATACAAAAGTGTCTGGCAGGTAGTCTTAAAATAGCCTAGTGAACAAGCTGGTAAAGTTTCATCTGATTTGGACCCAGAAGTACGATCGCGATCGATGTACCTTTGGCCCAGATCTAGCTCATTTTTGACCTAATCATAAACCTAGGTTACACAAGATACCAGGAGTTTTCAAAACTCAAATTGGACATATTGTCAATAATCTGCAAGCAAAATTGTGTTAAGATCATTTTGAACTGTTGAATCTGCTAACAGTTGGAATGATACAATGATCTCATAGCTATCCAGTGTATTCATTTGCAGAGACCGGTCAAGTAACAGCCCATGCAGTCGCCGGAATTGCAAGATTTTTCCATCTCCAGATAAGAGGTTTGGATTCGGTCAATAAATCCCACTTTCTTCATGTTTTTGAGATTGGGAAAACAAATCAACACCAGACACCTAAATTGAGCGGATCAAACGAGTGTCGCATCAACGGAGGAGAGTGTAAACCAAGGGATAGTACGCCCATTGGAACCGATCCTTGACGAAGTCATTTCCGATACTTCTTCAGAGAGCTCTTCCGAGTGCTTCCCAGAACACTTGGGGCAAATAAAACTAAACGAGAGAGAAAACATGGCAGCAAGACCATCAGACCCCTCGGCCATGCTAAAGCTGTTGTTCATCAAGTATCAATATGACAACAAGCAAGGTGCCAAGATATACAAAGACGGTATGGACCGCTACTGTGTGAAAATAGAAGATAGACCAAGCGAGTTCAGGGGCTTAGTACCTGTAAGCTATAGCGGAGACAAGTACCTAGATGACGAGGGTATCATGTATTTGGTAGTCCTAAATCCTAACATTGTAGACAAGTGGGGATTGATGGGCACAAAAGCCAAAATAGACGAGGAACATGAGGAAAGGGCTCCAACAATGAGCTTACCGAATGTGAAATTAAGGCGAGAAAACGAAACGATGCGAATCAACACGGATAATGTCTACCTGGGGTTATACAAGTATAATAATGGAGAGCAAGATCTCTATTATAGATGCGAGGATCCCTACGTTGGGGAGATGGCTGAGCGGAAAAGACTTTATGTCTTCACCTACACCGAGGGAGCGGAAATGAAAATTGCCGCATATGACAAGTATGGAAGACGATATGCAGCAATCGACAAAAAAGAATTGGAGGGTTATACATATTTTGGGGGACCACTTCACCATTACTATGTCACTCCAAGCCCTCTTAGAACAACACCTACAACTGTTGTGCCAGAACCGTTAACCACAGGCGGAGGGAGGACTCATGTAGCTGATTCTTTCAGTCGACCTCATTATTTGATGCCAAGCCCCATGGGAACGTTACATTCTAGAGAATCGATGGCTACGAATCGAGGTAGTACGGTTCCTATCTCTACACATACGGTTGTAGGTCCGACATTTGCAGCCATCCCATCACATTTGCCTCCTAGTAGTAGATTTGGGGCGGGTGAGCCAACGAGAGCAACCTACGACCTCCCTGATGTACGAGAACGATTAAGTCGGGACATGGGAGCAATGAGAGTGACCACAGACCATAGAGGGATCAAACCGTCCCAAGTAGCGAAGTGCATGCCAAAGAAGTAAAGCGGCTCGGGGGATCCATATGCCCATGTATCGCTTTTCAAACAAGTCTTAAGAGCGGAACAAATCATTGATTTCCATACTCAATACGAGGGATTCGGGCTGACCTTGGAAGGGACGGCCTTAACATGGTTTCAACCTTTAAACCCTGAAATTTTTCTGAATATTGAACATGTATTGCGCGAGTTCGCAGAAGAATTCTCAAAACGGGGTATAAAGAATAATATTGTATCGCAGATATATACTTTTAAACAAAGGGAGAATGAAAAAGTGAAGGAAGCGACCTTGAGATTCAAGCAATACATTGAGAGATGCCCGAGAAGAGAATTACTGCAGGACGAGAGATTGTCTGTGCTCTTCGTTGAAGGACTTAGGAATGAAACCTTGAAAAAGGACCTTCACTTGAAGGCCTATAGCACATTTCAGCAGGTTACGAGGGAAGCATTATATCTTGTCGACAACTGTAAAGCATATGGGGAAGTGTCCGAGGATACTGATTCAATAGCCAGTGGCTCTTCATCGATTAAGAGCGAACCCTCTACCAAGAAAGATGCTCAGGCAACCTTGATGCCGACAACTGATCAATTGATAGAGGAGGTAACAAAGAGAATGCAACAACATGTGAGATCAAATCCGGTGATGAGACAGTCTCAGACGAGGAAGTGTGACGCATGCGGGGGGGATCATTCGACGCCATGGTGCACACAACAGCCTAAAGCTCCAGTTGCGAGTGGACGAGTACTGAAATGGTGTGCCATAGAGCAGAAATGGACGAATCATAGCACTGAAGAGTGTTTTTATAACAAAAATTTTGTGAGGGAAAGACCGTATGGACCTCCAGCAGGACCATCCCAACCTCCTCCTCCAAGGTATCAAGTTGGACCAAATATGAATTTGGTAGCGGGAGCAGACAGACCTCAACCTGTGTTGGTCAACAACCTCCATTACCACAGGAAAATAGGGCCATGATTAGATACGCTCAACCTTGTGAAGCATCACTAGGAACGAATAGTACACTTCAAGTGTCTTATTACGAGGAACCAAATGAGCATTACGCAACTGAACCCGAATCACAAATATACGCAGACGAAGCATATCAACCGTGGGGAAATAGTGAGGGTATGGCACCACCAACGTATATAGTACAACCTTCGAGAGATCAATATTTGGTAGACGAGAGAACGTTAATATTCATTGCAAACCAAAATTACAAACCAAGAGGATATCCCAATAGAGCAGGAAAACCTATGGGACCACCTCCTCAAAATCAACCAACAATTGGACAGTGCTATAGCTGTGGAAGTACGGATCATTGGGAGCGTAACTTTCCTTTCAAGGACGAAAGAGTGAAAATTTTTGGGTTTTGCGACGGATGTGGCATGAATCACATATTACCAGATTGCCCGAAGAATCTGGACAACAAGGGAAAAGCGACAATGAATATTGTGGGGGTGATACCAAGCGCTAGCAGCGGATCAGAAACCGATCCCATGATCCGAATCAACGCGATAACCAAAGCCGAAACCAAGGACTTAGGAAAAAACGAAACTTTGGAGGAAAAGGTCGAGTTGCCCATACCAACAGAAAATGAGCGTTTAGCCGTTAGAACTCAACGAAAATCCTGGAAGGCAAAACGAGACAGGATGAAAACGAGAAGGTTGAAAACGCAAATTGCCATGCAAAACGAGTTGCATGAAACAAGGGAACAAATCAAACAAGAGAGAGAGAGTAAGACAACTGAGGCCATCAACAAACCGAGGAAAGCATCCTCACGAGGATCAGTCTTGGTTGACAAAGTGCTAGAGCCGTTAGATGTTCTATTACAAGCATACGAAGCAAGGCTAAAAACAAACCAAACCTTAGAGCAGAGATGGTTGACTTACCCTCAACCAGAAGTGGAAACGAAGCGTTTGGAAATGTGTAAACACCTCATTGAGACAGCCCAGGCGATGATGGAACCTGAGATAGCTAGAACCCCAGAAGAAGAAGTATTGATTCACAAAGAGCGAGAAAAACTAAAAATCGATGAACCAAAACGATTAAACGAACCCAAGCCTGAAACAGTATTACCACTGGATCATCGAGTTGTGCCAAACACGACTAATGACGCTAAATCAATGACGATGATGCCAATTCCAGAGGTTGAAGGACAATGGCCACAACACTTATGGGAAACCATTAGAAATAGAAAGAATGGAAGTGCGACGTTACAATCTGCTCCAATTCCTGAAATTAACATGGATAACGGATTTTTTCCAGCCGATATACAATCGTTGTATGGGGATGCGGGAACGGAAATTTTGGTGCAAAGCAAAGCCCAATCCTTGAAAACCCTGCCTTCATTTATAGGTGAACATGAGGCACAATCGGAGATAAGGTTAGTTCCATCCCAGATGAGAACTATCCCACATATGATTGACTCAAAGAGTCTTCAAGAGATGCTATCGACACCTATAACATGCACCATCACGCTGTCTGAACTCTTGAGAGTCAAACCACATTTGTGGGAAGACATGGCAAAACATATGGAGCACAAGGGAGTGTTAACCCTCATGGCACACGGACACCCATCACCTACGATGGACGCGTATTATGTATTCGATAGAGTCAGGTACCGGGCTTGTCGGACCAATAGGGAAAGGTAGAGTGATCGCCGATGAGAGGCGCACTTTAACTTGGACATTCAAGGGATTAGTTGGTTAAGCATGGGCGCCCAAGTGTGAATGGGGTGAGCTCCTATAAAAGCCAACTAAACCTAATTTTTACTCATTCTCTCATTTGTGCAATTGAAGAGTGCTCTTGCTCCATCTCCATCTTCTTCTTCTTCTTCACCTCCTTGTGTGTGTGTGAGAGAGAGAGAGAGAGGGAGAGTGTGTGTGCGATCGAGCATTACGAAGGCACGACGGCGGCGAAGCGGTTGAGCGCGGCACGACTGCAGCTTCTTCTTCATCGCGGCGAGGAATCCACCACGAAGGCGAGCGTAGAGCGGTGAGTGACACACCCTTTGTTTTCTTGAGCTTGCTAGTTTAGGCTTGTTGTGTGCTTGGAGCCGTTTGTGGCTCGCATACGGTGTATTGGCAAGTCCCTTGCTTCGACAGTGCGGCAAGGAGCGCACATTTTTGGCGCCGCTGCCGGGGATATGCCCTACACTAAGCTCGGTTAGCACTTTACGCTTCCTTGTGGTGCAATTTCTATCATAGGAAAGGCGGGGAAGGAGTGTGTGGAAGGTTTCTGTTTTTTGCGTTTTCTGCAATTGCTGTCAAGTTTCAATTTTTGCTATTTCTGTGTTTTTTCAATTTCTGCAATTTCTGCATTTTCAAGTTCGGCGTTTTCAATTTCTGCAATTTTCTGCAATTTCTGCGTTTTTGCTGCATTTTCTGCAATTTCTGCGTTTTTTTGCATTTTCTGTCAATTTCTGCAGTTTTCTGCATTTCTGTCAATTTGCTGCAATTTCTGCGTTTTTTCTGCAGTTTCTGTCAATTTCTGCAATTTCTGCGTTTTTTTTGCATTTTCTGTCAATTTCTGCAATTTCTGCGTTTTTTTCAATTTCTGCGTTTTTCTGCATCAGAAAAAAAAAAATTAAAAAAATTTTTTTTTTGAAAAAAAAAGTTTTTTGAGAAAAAAAAAATAAAAAAAAAAATAAAAGGAAAAAAATTCGGAAATTAAAAACGCGAGCGAGCGGGCGGCGAAATTTTTCCGAAAATAAAAAACGTGTCTCTTAAAACGGACGGGTTGGTTTGTATAAAAGATAGATCGGGATCATTTTCCCAAGCCCAAGCCCAAGCCCAGGCCTCAGTCCACAGTCTTATGATATATATTAGTCTCACTCTTATATATATACCCTACTCCCTCAAGAGAGAATGAGGGCATGTGGGACAAGTCCTCCACTCTCCTCCTTTCTCTTCCCACTTGCACCCTTAGACTTTCTAGTTTGGGCTTAGTTCCCTACTGGAAATTGACAGTTTTAGGGATTCCGAGGGCATAAAGTGACCAAACGGAGGGCTGTAAAGCACGGCACGACCCTCTGACCGATACGCTCGTTTTGAGCTATCACACGGCCCATTCCACGACACGCTCTAAAAAATCTAGCAAAAAAACAAACAAAAAACACGCTAAAAACTAGTCACAAGGCCTCCTAGAGCAGCTTTTTGACACCTTAGGGTATCAAAAGCACATGCACTTACGCTCTGGGCGGGTGCTAGAACACGAGCATATTGAGGGTGCCTCTGTTCATACGGACACCCATTACCCATCCACGATAAGCTCTAGACCCTCAGCGGGGACACAAGGTAGCACCACCCAAGACCCTAAAATAGCCGCTAGTGATTCCTCCTCCGACTCAGAAATCATGGAAGCATACCCTACCCAAAACACTGAGAGAGAAGGCCATGCACCTCCCGAAGCTCCACAGCCTAGTACTAGTATGTTTAGCCGTTTCATGGAAACATTAGGTAGAGCTACTCGCTCGGAACCTGATGCAGATGAAGCACGCGAAGGGGGTGGGGAAGTGGACTCTCCTTTCACATCGCACGTGGACCCCACACCCCCAAAGAGTGTCCATGTGGATATCCTACCAACTTCTTACCAAGAAGGCCCTGTTGAGCTGCCTCCTTCAGAAGTTCCCTCTAGAGTACCGTTGGTGACAAGTAAAACCACGGGGAGCAACATTGCTTCTACCTCACAAGAAACCGTTAACACGTCGACTCTAGAAGGATTGTTCATTAATGATCATTGGACATACGACCTCCACACTGAGGTGTTGACGGATCTACACTCTAGCCACGCCTACCATGTAGGATGGATAGAGATTGTACAATCCACCTCTAGTGCCACGAGCATCGAAGATCAACAGAAAATGATCTGTAATGTTATCCATGGCATTATTCAATCAGAAAGGCAAAACCGAGGGGTAAATATACTCTCAACTGGCCCCATGAGATTTCTGGATACGAGCAAGGCTCAACAGCCTACTCTATCTCAAATGGAGACTCCTCTAATGAGCCCCATGGACCCATCTTACGTCATTTCACCTGGGGTCTCTATGCAATCTGAGCCTCCGAGCGACAACTTTAGCTTCCCTAACTTGGCTCAACCCTCTATTAAGGAAAACACAGTGCTCACTCCAGGGATAAGCCTGACAGAGAATGTACCGATGATATCTACGGTTAGCGCAGTGCCACTACCTAGTGTCGTAGTACCTAATATGGGGCCTCGACCATATGTGCCTCTAGCCCCTTATGCACACATGGCCCCCACACCTCCAATTGTACCACTTGCTTATGCTCCTCGAGTGCCGCTCCCTAGCTCTTATCCGAGTGGACCTATGCCCGGTTATGTTCCATATCCTGCATCATCCACACATATGCCCAGACCGGTACCCGTTCCTCTCCCACATATGATTCCAAGAGTACCTCCACCGGCCCTGCCTCCTCACATAGGTGACTTGGCAGCGTTTGCTCAAACCATAGGTCGATCTATCGCGGAAAATATGCGTCACGCATCTGATAGAGAGCCTAGAAGTAAGGTAGTACAAATTGCCAAACTCACGCAAAAATTCAATGGGGACGAAGATGCTAGGAAACACATTGAAGTGTTTGAACAAGTATGTGATTCCTTAGGGGAACGCAACGAACTACATAAGTGCAATGCCTTAAGCTTGACATTAAGTGGGAAGGCTGGAGATTGGTATAGGACCCTAAGGGTGGACGAGAAAACAATCTACCCTACCCTTCGAAGGTTGTTTCTAAAGGAGTACATACGAGAAGGTGTGCTTTGGGGTGTAGCATCTCAGCTACAGAAGGCCGAACGTAAGGAAGGAGAGTCAGTAAGGGACTTCATTAGTCGTCTAAAGCACTTAAACTCTCGCTGCCCTGTAAATGAGCGCTTCAACAATAACCAACTGCTTGATCGATTCATTCGAGGGTTGAGGAATGAAGGAATCTATAATGGACTAGTGATTAGAGGTATCACAACCTGGGAAGATGTCACTGCCAATGCAATCCAATTAGAGGACAACTTGATGATAGCAGGCATGAGGGTGTCTACTGACACGAGATCCACTAGCTCACAAGCCATTGAGTATGAACCCATGACTGCAAAGCCCATTGCCAATGAGCCAAAGGTATTTGAGACATTCTTGACAGACCTCACCAAGGCAATCCAAGAGTCTCTTAAGGATAATCGACCCCCTCAAAATAGTCACATGTATCCAAGAAGGGAGCAACAATGGTGTTCCATTTGCTTAGGTCCACATAGCACTAGTGAGTGCCCTACGTTTAGAGTAAAATTTAATGGAACTTGCAACGCATGTGGTAGGTATGGTCACCAAGCTAAGGATTGTTTAATGATCAAACGTATGATGGCAAATAGACCACCTGTAGCCTGGACGGATGCGCCTCGAGCTCCTGTATTGATGCCTACTCCACCTGTTGAGCAGCTACCGCAACACATGGTCCCTAGACCTCAAAATGTTGTACAAGCTACACCGTTACCACCTCCTGTGCTAGGACCGCAGCCCCCGCATCCAAGAGTCGCCCCTATGAACCAAGTGGGTTGCGAGCCATCTAATGCTTATGCAGATGGCTGTGAGGAGGAAATAGACACTAGTATTGCCTACGGACTTGATACATTGGAAGAATGTCCTATATACTACATGGAAGATTGTTGGGGACAAGTCAAGCCGGTTTATCAAGCTGCTGCTCTCGCATCCAGAGGTCAAAATATCAACACCCAGGCTAGGAGGCCACCTCTTCAATGCTACAAGTGTGGTGGACCACATCGAGTAGCGGAGTGCCCTATTAGGCTGCAAAAGAATGCTGCACAGATGCAAATGAATCAAGGGAGCACGTCTGCAATGCCAATACTCACATGTAATCGTTGTGGCATAGATCACTTGATTGCCCAATGCCCCTATAACCCAAATGCGCCTAAAATCACACCCCTGAATTTGGTCGAAATTGCTAGTGTGACGTCGCCAATACCACCCATCGCACCCGCTTATGCGATTACACGGTCCATGCTTCAAGGGCCAGGACATATCCTCGAAGAGAGAGATACCGCGTCAGTTATCCAAGCAAAGAAAAAGAAGACACGAAGGAAGAAGTCGCAGAATACGGAAAATTCAAAGCCAAGTTCCAAAACAAACATAGGAACAGGAGATGACCCCGTGTATATGAATGACCTCGAGGATGATTCAGATTCAATCGAGACAATGGAGACTAGAACCAATACCACAAAGAGAAAGACCGACAAAGAAAACCGTAACATGGAACCAAATGAAAACCGAATGAGAGAAAACCATAAAGAGCCTCTGAAAACACCACAAGTGTTTCCAAATCCAATCCACGACCCCCAAGATAAATCGCAGGGGCAAAAAGGGAAGAATCGTAAAAAGAAGATTGGGACGTATCCAAACCCAGTAGACGAGATTGAGCAGGTGAAACATCTAAGAGGTTTAGTGGAGGAGACTCAAAGGAAACTAGAACCAGAACCCATGCAGGTCAAAATTCATGACACAGTGTTTCCCACGCAAGTTCATCCACCCCACATGAACCATAGACCGTTAGCCATATCTAGTATCATCCAAGAAGGGAGTGAGGACAGGACATCAGAAAGTGAGCATACACCCTTCTTGTTGGAAAGGATGTTTAACGAAGGAATACCTGATCCCATTGAGGAATATGAGATTCCATCCTCACCAGTTCCTAGTGAAGGACCTACACCCTGTAAAACGCCAATGAATGTTGCCAAACTAGTGGACTTCATGTCTTCTGAGGTCCGAACCACGATCATAGCAAAGCTGTATGGAGATCCTGAGTTATTCCTTGCACTTCGAGCATTCCTTAACGGAGAGCTACGAACGGGATTACCGCAGTTTGCGCAACCAAATAGGCCTGACTCGATTATGATTGATGAGGAAAATCATGTGCAATCACTTGACTTAGATGGACCCGAGTCTGTGATCGAGGTACCCATTAACGAATTAGGCCAGTATTTTGAAGGCGACGAGTCTAATGCGACCCTACCCATCACTACCAAGGGATTAACTATAAAGGGAATTCTTGATGGTGGTGCGGGAGTTAGCATCGTTACAAAAGATTGTTGGGAATCCATGGGAAAACCCCGCCTCAGTGTTACTAACATTGTGGTAAAGATGGCAAATGGTACCATAGCCAAACCTATGGGGATGCTCAAGGATCTTAAGATCAAAGTTCTAGGACACAAGGTGCGACATACGTTCATTGTAATGGATTTCTCTAAACACCTTATGTCATATGAAATGATTTTAGGACGACCATTCATGAGGGAAGCACAAATGGTTCACGATTGGTCTAAAAATCATGTCTATTTGCAATTCCAAGACTCTGTCCTTAGAGTGGATTTGGTGACTGGTAAGGTACACCCCTTAGGGAGTAAAACCATTATTGATCATCGCTCTGACACCACGGTTCACTCGGCCCCACTACAATATTGTTAAACTTGTAAGAAGGATACAGACATTGGCCAAGATTCTCCTTACATGGATGTGTTACCGGGTATGACGGAATCAGACAATGTAGATTGGGTACACCTAGCTGCAACCATAGATACCTGGGGAAATAGAGGAACGACCTGGGTAACACCTGAGGGGGATGAAATGCCTATACCCTTAAATATGCTACAAGCAATGCATATCGCTTCCGACAAGACTCATCCTAAGGTAACGAAAAAAACATACAAGTGGGTCCCTAAAGCTTCTTTAGTGACCATAGCTAGTGCAAAAAAACGGAAACCTAGTAAGAACCGTACCACTCACTCCAAGAAAAGTAAGAAAATGTTGCGATGGATCCCTAAACGACTATTGGAAGCCCAAGGCTACTATCAAGGAAATGATCAAATCTGGGTGCCAAAACGTAGATTGTGCTCTTACCTATCACCTGACTCAAGTGAGCCCAATCCCGTAGCTCCAAAACGAATCAATGATCGTGGAAAGAAAAAAATCACAGAATGCTACACACCTAGTCCAGAGCTAGTTTGGGTACCAAAGAAAGAACGATTTGTTCCACCTAGCTCAGGAAGGGGGGAGTCCCATGAGGATTCTAGCTCATCATGTAATACATCCATAGAGGTAAAAGCTTCTACACCGCCTCCATCTATAGTAGTGGACCTCCATGAAGCTACAAAAGAATCCACACCTCTCAGTGTTCAAGAATCACCTGATGAACCACTTCAAGTTCAATCCTGGGAGAGTACCTTACCACCCTTGCAGCTTGACAAGGCACCTAGGGTAATAGAAAACTACTGGCAAAAATCCTCACCTATTACCAACTGGAACAATTGGTTTCAACGGGTGACAAGCACATTTCAAACGGTATGATCTACCCAAGGAAGGGGGGAGTGTTTGCTGACAGTCATCATTCACTTGCTTCCCTCTCAACCTTTTTCCCTGACCTCTCAATTCCAATCTTAGGGAATGTACATATAACGCTTTATACTCAAAAAAAAAGAAGAAGAGCAAGAGCAATTAGCAAACGATTATGCACAATAAAAGTCAAAACATTGACTCAGACCTACACATGTCACATCTGGTACAGTGAAACAGAAACCTATGCCATAAAACACTTTTGATCCTCATCACTTGAGTGATGGAGGGTAAGTAAGATTAGTACGATAGGAGTGTTTCTGTTTTAGAGTTGAGTGATTAGAAAAGTTCTCTTTTCCCACTGATGTGCCTCCTGGAGGTATTCCTTTTGTTTCCTAGTGTGTACAGGAGCGTGTTGCTATTGATAGGATTTGGACCTTCATGGAACCTTTCTCTCGTTCACACTTCAAATCAAGCGCGACCATCAACACAAACAGGTGTTTCTTGTCCATTAGCATTGCCCTTATCTTTTTTGCATCTATGATTGTCTGCTTTGATTGTGATTGGTAGCATAATATTCAGCGCATTGGCTTAGTATCCAACATTTAATTCAATGCAATCTTTTGTCATAATCACTTGTTTAGGTGTAAAAATCAAGCAGTCCGACTAAGCTAGTTTGACCAAGCTAGGTATTAGAAATCTTCTCTTAATACCATGGGGAATGCCTTCCTAATAATCAATGGTTACTTAGGTTCTTAATCCGATTTAGGCAGCATTGTATGAAATGTACTAGGGCTTTCTAGTGGGTTTAACCCTATTGACCTTTAGCTTAAGTATTATAAAGGGAGTTTACTAATGTGATGAGCCTGGGGAATGTAACAATGTTATATGACCTCCCAAAGTTACAAAATTAAAATGATGAAAATGAACAAACAAAAAATCAAAGTGCCACAATGTAAAATTTTAAGCTGGAAGAGAAATCTCAGCTTGATTTGGTACTTCACTCACATGTATCGCCTATGGTACTAGAGCCCTAGAGGTTCCCAGTGTGGGCGCTTTTCCTTGAAAAGCAAAAAACCCAAGGCATACAAAATAAGCACACACATCATAATTGAATCACTGTGAAAAGACCTTGGGGGGTCAAAGAAAAAGTAATCAGTCAGGCGATGATTTCATGAGAAATTCCTTTTATGGTAGCTTAACTACAAGGTTTTCTAGATATAGCCTCTAGTCAGCCCTTGAACATGAATACTTGGCTCTCGCGATTAAACAACTTAATTGACCACAGAAAATTAAGAAGCTTTCTCATGGTATTAATATTCGATCTCTAGTGCTTTTCGACCATCAAATTAGCGACCCCAGACTTGTTTAATTTTTTACCTTTACATCTGTTTATGCATTTGATTACATTGAAATTTAATGTTCATTGCTAACAAATTGTTTGAAATTCTTTGACCAATCAATTTTTCTACCTAAAACTGCATATGCTTTTTAAGAGAATGCCATTACTGTGCCAATGTTGTTTGATTTTGCAGTGACTGAAGAAGGCTAAGGACATTCATCTCAACTGCTCTTCCACCTCGACGAACCAGCTTCAACTCAATAGCTTCCGAGGACGGAATCTACATCAGGAAGGGGGGCATGTTAACCCTCATGGCACACGGACACCCATCACCTACGATGGACGCGTATTATGTATTCGATAGAGTCAGGTACCGAGCTTGTCGGACCAATAGGGAAAGGTAGAGTGATCGCCGATGAGAGGCGCACTTTAACTTGGACATTCAAGGGATTAGTTGGTTAAGCATGGGCGCCCAAGTGTGAATGGGGTGAGCTCCTATAAAAGCCAACTAAACCTAATTTTTACTCATTCTCTCATTTGTGCAATTGAAGAGTGCTCTTGCTCCATCTCCATCTTCTTCTTCTTCTTCACCTCCTTGTGTGTGTGTGTGTGAGAGAGAGAGAGGGAGAGTGTGTGTGCGATCGAGCATTACGAAGGCACGACGGCGGCGAAGCGGTTGAGCGCGGCACGACTGCAGCTTCTTCTTCATCGCGGCGAGGAATCCACCACGAAGGCGAGCGTAGAGCGGTGAGTGACACACCCTTTGTTTTCTTGAGCTTGCTAGTTTAGGCTTGTTGTGTGCTTGGAGCCGTTTGTGGCTCGCATACGGTGTATTGGCAAGTCCCTTGCTTCGACAGTGCGGCAAGGAGCGCACAGGGAGTAAAGATTCCTCTTCCGACAAACCCTCCGGGAGAAGAAAACAAACGGGGAAGTCAACCCAAAGCCCAACCAATGCCCATAAACAAGGTCGGAGATTACTTCGAAGGAGAGGAGGGTAACACAACATTACCTGTTGAGTATCAGGATATAACAACAATAGCTATCCTAGACAGTGGAGCTGGAGTGGCGATTGCTATAAAGAAAATCTGGGAGAAGTGGGGCCGTCCAGCTCTCAGGAAAACTAGAATGAAACTGCAACTCGCAGATGGGTATGTAGAGAGGCCGTTGGGGATCCTGGACCAAATAATTGTAACTTCGTGTGGAATTAACTATGAGCACACCTTTGCCGTGGTGGATTTCGGAAAAACGAACAACTTTGACATTATTTTGGGACAACCATTCATGCGTCAACTCAAAATGATACAGGATTGGGGTTACGATCAAATCTACCTAAGGCACGAAGAACTAATAACGAAAATCAACATGAAGGATCACAGCTATAGAGACGTTGAGAAAACACCAGCATAAGAATTTAATTCTACCACTGTAAATGAAAAAGAAATACCTATGTGGATGCAAACAAAAGCGCATGTCTGGATGTGTGGAGCATCCGATTGTGGTGAGATAATCCGAGAGGAATGCGTTCTGGAAAGATCCGTCGAAGACGAGGCATATTTTCCAGAACCTTTCCCGAAAAATTTATTTGAGCCATTCGAGTGGACTCAAATATTGTCAACCTTAGACGTATGTGTTAACGAATGCACACCTACGAAATTTTGTGACGAAGAAGGATACGACCTAGTAACGTTGCAAATGGCTAGCGTTGTCCTTGAGTCGGGATCAGAGAACGAGGAACAGGAGGAACCTCCACGTGAGACTGGGTGTAAACGAATAACTGATGAGGTATCTGTAGTGAACGATAGGATTCAAACAAAAGAGGAATTCACGGATTCACTATGCTGTGACCTTCCATCAATGGACGACGAAAACCAACTGATAGAGGCTGATGATGAAAGATCAAGAGCATCAGAGATGAACGGAAAATATAGGATGAGAGAGGACAGGTTTTACAAGTTTCATAACCAAAAACCTAGTCGACAGGAGCAGTATAAATCCAAGAGAGCCAGAAAATCAAGGGCGAATAAGCATAATCCGATGCCTCTTGTCAATGACAGAACAGGATATCTAAAGCTTGTCAAAGCTGAGGATTGTGTCAAAGACGAGGTCACTGGCCGGTTTACCAAAACTAAACCATGGGAAAACAACAAGAAGAACAGACGCAAAAAGCGGATGACTAAGTCACAAAAGGAAAGAAAAACAGGGTCCGGAATGACCAAAACAGAGAAGAAAATAGAGTACAACAAGCTCAAGCGAACCCTTAGAGACATATGGACGACCGACTTTGAAACAAATGAGGACACGAGTTCTGACAAGATAGATGCACCATCCCATTATAAGAAATATACCATACAAGATAGGAAAATCATAGTGCAACAACCTATGAGGGAATTGAAAGAACCGGGTACATCGTACGACGGTCCGGAAAAAGCCAAACGAATAGATCTAGCGGAGCAAGGAGAAGATCCAAAACTTGCATATATTGCCATGGATCTTACTGATGAAGAGGAAAAGCTTTTGGTAGCTACTCTTAAACAATATAGAGATGTGTTTGAGTGGTCGTACAAAGATCTTAAGGGGGTGGATCCTAGTATCTGTCAACACACGATACCCCTTAAGAATGACGCGAAACCCAGCAGACAACGTCCCTATACTTACAATGAAACATTTGCTAAAAAGATCAAGGAGGAGATAGATAAACTTAAGGAGGCAGAGTTTATTTACGAAATTGAGCACACCGATTGGGTTTCACCAATTGTGGTGGTCCCGAAGAAAAACGGAAAGTTGAGAGTGTGTGTCAATCTTAAGAAAGTAAACGCTGCTACAATTCGAGACAACTATCCCCTACCCATTACTGATCATTTAATAGAAAGGGTAGCAGGCAAAGAGGCTTACAGCTTCTTAGATGGCTTTTCGGGTTACAACCAACTCGCAATAAAGCCAGAGGATCAACACAAAACAGCTTTCGCAGCTAAATGGGGTATTTTTGCATTTCGAGTAATGGCTTTTGGCCTAACCAATGCACCAGCTACATTTCAGAGGCTAATGGGTCATGCTTTTAAAGAATATCTAAGACAATTCTTAGAAATTTACATGGATGACTTGTGCGTTCACTCCCTTGTAAGACTGGAGCACATATAACACTTGACCAAGGTGTTCGAAAAATACAGGCTGTATCGGATTTGCCTGAATCCAGAAAAATGCGTCTTCATGGTAAGACAGGGCAAAATACTGGGACATATAGTGTCCAAAAATGGGATTTCGACAGACATGGAGAAGATCAGCGTCATTGTTGATCTACCACGACCAGTAAGGGTGAAAGAGGTACAGGCATTTATGGGTCATTGTGGGTATTATCGCAGATTTATCTACTCATACGCTATAATTGCAAAACCACTTTACGCGCTGATAACTAAATTTGAGTGGACAGAAGAGTGCGAGGAGCTTTTCAAACGTTGAAGCAGAGATTAATTTCCGCTCCAATATTGAAAGCTCCGGATTGGGAAAAGATCTTTCACATTCACGTGGATGCATCAGCGTATACAATAGGATGCATACTTGCACAACCTGGAGAGAACAACATAGATTTTCCAATAAGTTACTCCAGTAGAAAATTAAACAATGCAGAGAAGAATTACACGACAACCGAGAGGGAGGGATTAGGTATGGTCTATGCGGTGAAAAAGTTTAGACACTACTTACTTTTCAATAAATTTGTATTCTTCGTTGATCACCAAGAACTGCTGTACTTAGTAAACAAACCTTGCAGTACGGGAAGGATTGTTCGATGGTTCATCATACTGCTTGAGTTTGATTTTACAGTAGTGGTCAAGAAAGGTACAACGCACCAAAGAGCGGACCATTTATCTAGGATGATGCATGGAGAAAACCCTGTAGGAGTTGACGATGATGTTCCAGATGCATATCTTTTCAACATAGAAATGGTTCCAAGATGGAGCGAGGACTTAATTCCTTTGCTGACTATCGGGTCTTTGAATATGACAAGACAACCATCTACCATTGCAGCATCCAGATCATTGGTAATGTTGGCAGGCAGGCTATATAAATAGGGAACGGATCGAATCCTTAGGCTTTGTGTTGAATCTGACGAACGGGAATTGTACCTAAACCAAGCTCATGTACAAACAACGGGAATTCACAATGGGCATGCACAGATGTACCAGAGATTGATGAGAGCGGGTGTGTATTGGCCAAAAATGCAACATAGTGTTCATATGCATGTCAAATCTCAATGTGTCAAATGCATGCTTCAAAAGCCAATAGAACACGCGACTCTATTCAGATTGTCTGTAGCACCCTGATGGAGTAACTACATCGTTGAATACCTCACCACCAGGATCCTACCTGAGGGGATGAGTAGATCACGAATCAAAACAATCATGAAAGAGGCAGAAAACTATGTACTGATTGAGGACGCTCTTTACAAGAGGGGAAAGGACCATCAATTGAGAATGTGCGCGACTGAAGAGGAATACATTCCTATCTTAGAGCAAGCACACAGCGGACAAGCTGGTGGACATTTCTCAGCTGACAAAACGTCCAAAGCAATTCTTATTGTGGGCATGTAGTGGCCTACACTATTCATGGATGCTGAAGAGTTTGTGAAACGATGTGATGAGTGCCAGAAAACAAAAATTTCGAGAGCGCGAGACGATATGCCCTTAAGGCCAATGATGGGGACAAGAGCGTTTGGGAAATGGGGAATAGATTTTGTAGGACCGATAACGCCTCCGGGGTATAAAACGCACGCTCAATACATTATAGTGGCAACAGATTATCTAACAAAATGGGTGGAAGCTAAAGCAACAGCCAGAAATGATGCAAAAACGACAGCACAGTTTTTGTATGAGAACATTTTCACCAGATATGGCTTACCAATTGAGCTCGTGAGAGATAGAGGCACCCACTTCATCAATGAAGTAATCGAATTCCTATTGGACGAATTCATGGTAATTCACAGGAAGTCCGCCCCCTATCACCCACAAGCGAACGGCCAAGCAGAAAGTACGAATAAAATTTTGGTGACAATTCTTACCAAAATTGTCGGCGAATCGAGAGCTGACTGGGATCAAAATCTGCATTCAGCTTTATGGGCGTATCGAGTAGCTTACAAAACATCCATCGGAACGACTCCATTCAACATGGTTTATGGAATGCAAGCGATTTTGCCACTTGAATTCCTTATTCCCACACTTCGAGTCGCTAAACAATTAGAATGGACGGGCCATGAATTATCCAATCAGGTAGATGTCCTAGAAAAATTGGATGAAACTAGATTGAGAGCAGTTGTGTCAATCTACACGCAAAAATGAAACATGAAATCATTCTTTGATCAACACGTAATCAACAAGGAATTTGCTACTGGGGATTACGTTTTAATGTATACCCTAAAACAACATTCCTGAAAACTCAAAAAGCGAGGGAATGGACCCTACGTGATTCATGACATATCATCTAGCGGTGCCATCAAACTTGCGACATAAGAGGGAGAGAAAATGCCTAACTGGATTAGTGGTTGCAGACTAAAGAAATACAACTTGCCACTAACCACAGAAATGCTTGCCAAAATACACGCTGCGAAGGAGCGCAAGAACAAAGCAAAAGAAACAAAAGCTCAAGCGCAGGAGGAGACCAAAGTCAGGATTTTAAAAAGAAAACAAGCATTACAACAACAACTAATTCCTACACCAGCGGACATGGCTCAAATTCCTTTATCTATCATTCAAACTGATGAGCAATGGGAAACAGGAATTGATGTACTCCCGCATGGCAGGTATCAGCGAGCATTAATTGACACAGGTGCAAGAGTGAATGCGGTCAACTTCTCCACTTACAGGATGCTTATAGATGAACCCCTCGTGCAATACACACGTGATCTACGAGCGGCAAACGGTGCAACAATGCCAACGATGGGGATAGTAAACTTACCAATCAATCTTGATGAAAATAGTTGCCCTCATCAATTTTTCGTAATGGAAGACGGAGAAATCAGAGAATCAATATGTTTAGGAGTTCCATGGATGAGAACGTACAATGCAGTCACTGAATGGTCAGAACATGCGTTAAGGTACACACACGACTCTAACGTGTACATGACTCCATTCGCAAAAACAGATCACTCGTGGCCAAGTATTCCCATTGACAATAAGCAACTAGCTATTCAGCCAAAAACAACCCCGAAGGTTATTCAGAAGGTCTGGATCAGGAAATCATTGCTGACCAACAAACCGAGCTAGATATGGCTACCTAAGGGCAAACTCCTGACGGAAGCAGCATCATCTCCAAAATCTTCCGAAGCTAATTCCAAGTGGAAATGGCAACCAAAAATGGATAACGCTAAAATGCCAGAGCTCGAAAGGAACACCAAAACTCAAAACACGAAGCGTAAATCTTCCAAATGGCACTGGAAACCGGTGAAAACTAGAGCAGAATCGGTAACGATGCAGCAAACCACATATAAATGGGTTCCAAAAATAGTTGCCGGCACAACACCCACAATCAAGGAAAGAGCAATTCAACTGCAAGCTCTCATGTTCCATAAACAGCTACCCTCGCCATCAAAAGCCACTGAACACTACATTCAGTTTCCACATCATGCAGAGCATATTGTTACCCAACGCATTGTCTCAAACATCAGAATAGGGCCACATGACACGGCCATGCATCGACACAGAGTTCAAAACTCATGCACATGCACCACCCTTCGTTCGGGACGACTCGGACAAGGAAGGGAGGAGTAATAGTCAGGGCCATTAAGAGGTCCAATGTGTATATATTTACATAATGTGTGTGTTTTTTTCATTATTTAGAGTTCAGTTTTGAACAAATTCGATCAAAACCTAGCATTTTTAGCAGTTTCCTTTTTGTATCATCCGACTAGCATAATAATGAGCTGTAATGACAAATCCGGAGCATTGGGATGCTTCTAGAGAAAATATATGCTTAGGGGCGAGTATAATAATTTTGGCTAAATTTTCGCCAGTTAATAAGTATTTTCATTTTATTGTGTTTGATTTTCGTTAATAAAACATCTAAAATTCAAAAAAAATCTCGATCACAAGTGTTGGAATCAAGTTCTGGAAGCAAACGCCGAAGTATCATGATAAAATTATCAAGCATGGAAGTTATGAAGCTAATCTGAAGATGTCAAATTTCGGCCTCAATGATCATGACTACATTTCGTCAAAATCGCATCAAACGGTCATACGACGCCGGAATGATGAACGGTACGACCCACAAGTGGTATGCAGATTAAATCAGGATCAATGGTGAGAAAAATCAACCCTGTGTTATGAAAATCTCGGGAAGACATAGATCAGGTAGGCCAAATTCTAGCTCATTGTTCATTGTCACCTTTTGAGAGAGAAGGAGAGAGCTTTTTTGACCTAGAGAGTGCTGCCACGTTTCTGCCCCGTACGAACGGTTGGAGCCAGCATTTCACACCAGATTTCACAGGTATGTTCCCTATTAAGTAAAGATCAAGTCTATTATGCATGCAAGCGCGAATCTTTGCACAAACGGGCGAAAGGATCGAATCAAAGTCGGATTGGGTCAAAGAGGTCGAGGGCCCTTAGAGGCTTCCATACAGAACTTTTTTCAGCCACAGAACACATCAATGTGCTCCCCACAAGGTCAGGAACAAAGCCATGTGGTCAAAACCAAATTTGGTGGTGGTACACTGATGGCGATCGGTGTACCTCCCTGACAAAAACTGGGACAGATTTTGCAAAACACCTCCCCTCAACCTCGCCTACAACCTGCTGGTGTCAAAACCAAATTTGGCCTCCATGGTACGATCGCGATCGATGCCCCCACTTGCAGGTTTTGCAACTTTTGAGTTGGCCCATGCTTGGAAGTGTGTTAAAAGTACACCCTCTTGAATTTTCAAGGAAAATGCACAAATTTTGCTCATAGAATGGGCCCAATTTGTCAAACACAACCAAAAAGGGAAAATTTGACCTACAACTACCCAAATCTGGTTAAAAATGATGATGGATGGTTTGGAAGGAACACTTGTCCGACTAAGGGTCAGGACAGTTGCAGAAAACCTTGGATGGATCTCAATATCTCCTACAAGTACAAATATGGTAATTTTAGTCTCGTCTGATCACACAAAGCTAGAATTGGAGCCGAGGATCACTTAAGGATGCTGAAACATCACATGGATATCCAAGAAATGCCTGAAAAATGCACAAATCTGGAAAACCTCCTAAGACAGGGTATAAAGTGCCTGATAAGGTCAAAATCAGACAATGGAGTAGGCTGATAGTAGCAGAACATCATGGGAGCAGTGGGAGCTCCAGAACTAACTTCAACTAACTCGAGGATCCAACCAAAATTCATCAGGAAAACCAAATATGGTTAGACTTAGTAAAATATTGTCAAATAGTGAAAAATTGCTCTAAATTGTTCATTTTAAGTCCAAACTTGAAAATAAATCATCAGTGGGCTAGGCAAGCATAGGAGATCATGACCATCTAGTTTCCCCCAAATTTGGTGCAAGTACTACGATCGCGATCGGTGTACCTCAAATCCAGAATTTGACCAAAACCTATCAGATCCCTTGTACACATCTTGTTCAAGTCACCATCCAAGTTTCAAGCCAATTGGACATCAATAACTCATAAAAAATTAGAGTCTAGTCCAAAACTCCCTTGTAACCCAGAAATGGGACCTGTAAACTCAAAAGTGGTCCAAAAGACACACAGAGTGGACCAAAATGACCCTCCAACTATCAGCAACCCACTCATATGATCAAATCCAAATTTGGCCTCTGTACTATGATCGTGATCGGTGTACCTCAGATCCAAAACTGGCTGAAATTTTTATCAGTCATAGCTCTAGCCTTCCTAGTCCCACTGGTGAAATATGGACAAGAATGGATGAAATTTGTTCAAGTTATGATCAGTTTTAACTTTTGAACTGTTTTACTAAAAAGTCTAAATGCGATTGATTGCGAAAAGAAAATCCTGACAGCTTATGATTCTCCTGACACAGAATGCCTCGCCCAAAGAAAGACATGTAGTGGACAGCAGCACCATATGAAGTGGAGGAGCTTGCCACAAATGAGAAGGCTCACATCTCGGATGAAATACTGGCTCAAATCCCTGCCCACATCTTCATCTCGAAGTTTAAGGATGCTGATGGCAACTTGGTAAAGACAACTATCATGCCACGGGAGATATGGACTCTCCACCAAAAGCCGGAAGTAATAGAGGCTGTGCGGGCGATACACTTGGAACAATTTTTCAGATTACAACCATGGGGAACAGATTACATGAGGGCCCACGAACTCATGAGCTCAATACAATATGATGGGCAGGCAATGCTCACAGACAAAGATGGGTCAAAGGTTAAAGTAAAGATCACGAAGGAGATCATCAATGAAGCCTTACATTTCCTCCCAGGAAAACACGATTTGTTAGCAAAGACAAAGTCACTAGACAATGAGAAGGCATTCGTCAAAGCGAAGGGGAACAAATACAAATACACTGACATGATCTACGGAGAGCTGGAATTGCCGATGAGATTGATATCTCAACATTTCAGAGTTCAAAAGCCTCCTCGCTACACAGAGCCAATCCTGCACATTGCCGTAGTCATGGCTCTAGCGATAGCAAAAAATAGATCCATTCGCTACGACTACGGATCTTATATTCTGGATAATCTGATTGAAGCAAATTTGAAAAGCTCGGCAAAAAACAAAACCTACATGAGTACAGGGCCGATGCTAACCAGAATAGCATACCAGGCTTTGGGAATGATCGAGGATTTGCCAGCAGCCAGCTCACAAACGGCCTTGATCCAGAAAGCTAAGCTGGTTGCACACTCTGTAAGGACAACACCTGGCGCTACATCATCGCGCTCAGAAAAGGCCACCAATAAAAGTTCTAGTGATGAAGAGAAAACGGAGACAGATGACGAAGGGAAGTCGCAAGAGTCTAAAGATAAAGTGCCTTCAGAGTTTGAGGAAAGTGAGGAGGAAGATTCAACAAAGCCGCTTGAGAGAAAACGAGGAGAGAGAAGTGCAATACCGCAGTCGGACATGCAAAAAGCATATGCGGAAGCCCATAAAAGAGTCGAAGAAAGACGCACCAAATTGCGGGCTGACAGACAGGCTCGAGCAGTGGAAATGCAACAGGAACAAAAAACGAAGATTAGAAAGGGAAAGGCAAGAAAGGATAGAAAATGCAACTCGCCTACGGGCTGAGAAGCAAAGACTGGAAGCAGAACAAAAGGCTGCTGAAGTGGACATATCCTCACAGTCCACGGAACAAACAAAGGAAAAAGACGCGGCTGAAGAGCAGAATCAGGCTGAACAGCTTAAGCAGATCCAGAGAGATAGGAATCTGGAAGCGCGACGCGCGGTGGATCTCACCCGCGAAAGAATAATCAGGATTCTAAAGAAAAGGAAAGCGGAAGTATCTGCTTCGCAACAAGGCGAGGAAACTTCCAAAAGGAGACATGTGCGAGAAAAATCGAGTCCGCCTCCTCCCTCGCCAAAATCGCCTCCTCCCTCGCCTAGAAAATCACCTCCGCCATCACCCAAATCTCCACCTCCTCCCCCTTCTCCATCGAACAAAAAACAGCCAACTCCTCCCCCTTCAACCTCGCAAAAGGAAGCTTTACTACCTACAGAATCCATCGGATACCAAGAAGCATGCCAAGCAGTGACTGGATTTGATTACAAGCAAACACTACGAGAGTTAGAACGACTCAATATGTGGTGCTGAGTGAAAAAGAAAGGCAGGTACAAGAAGCCCGACAAAAGCAAGAATCAGGGCAAGAAGAGTTAGACAGCCTAAGAACACAACTAGAACGCACAACGGAGGAAAGAGACCTTGAGCGGCAGCAGGCTTAGTCTCTGATCAAAGATTTGGTGGACGTCAGGACAGACCTGAGTGCCAAAGAGAAAGAGTGCCAAGAGCTGATGGCCAGAGTCCAGAAAGCGACAGAGCAGCTTGCCTACGAAAGTGCAAGATTTCAAAGGCTTAGCAACTCCTACAGCACTGTCAAGGGCACTCTGACGGCTTTGATGGCTAATCAGGAACCTGCTCGAGCATTGGTCTCCACATCTGACAATGCCACAATAGCGAACACTATAGCAGCGCTAAAAGTAGAGCTAGAGTAAGAAAGGCTTCAAAGAGAGCTGCTCGTATCAGAAATGGTGGCCCAAACAGCGACAAACGAGTTAAAATTAAAAGAAGTGGAGCAGCAACTCGCTCAAGCAAGTGATGAACTCCAGATTCAGAGACAGATCGGTGACACATTGCTAAAGGAAAAAGAAGATCTGCTTGTCCAACAGCAGATCAAAGCAGACAAGGCACAGACTCAACCACAACTGCTGCCTGGACACCATGCGACAGACTTGCCTGGAACCTCACACCAAGGGCAACAGGAGTTGGAATTTGAAGGACCCGATCTGAACATATGAGATGAACTCAGTGAAAGCATTCAGGACATGCCAGAGGGGCTAGCCAAGGAATATATGCTCTATGAAAAGAAGATACTGGAGTCAGCAGCCCTGGCATATTTACAACCAGAAGAGCAGGTGGAAGGGTTTGGCCACGAATACCTCCCATTTCCTCTGCTGTGCCATGAAGCGAATTTGTGGAAAGAAAAGATGCGGCCAGCCTTGCCACGAAACAAAGAAGGGGGTTACGAGGGCATTGCACTCACAGTGGAAGAAGCTCAGGTGCTTGTCGATGACCACCCCAAGTGGAGGCAGAAGTGGTTGGACAAAAGACCACAGGATCTAACAAATTACCACAACGCACCTCAACATATACAAATAGATCTTACATTCTGCTCTGTCCCTCGACGACGCACTTGGAAAGATTTCACAACATGGAAGGGGTCAAGGCAGCACAAGCTAAATTACCCGGTTTTGACAGCGCAGCAACCCCCTACAGTGGCATACATGGTCAGCACACTGAACTCAACAATGACTTTGCTACGGGATGTCCCCGATTTGGCCTGCCAGATGTTAGTAAAGATAGCCCGGATGATCGTCACCTGCATCCAGGTGTTTAAAGACACTGAAGGCGACGATCATCCGTGGAATCTTTTCTTGGAAGGACACAGAGGCATCTGCTGGAATCTACAGGATTCACCGCCACAGCATATCTTGATGGCCATGTACTCCAGGCTAATGTACCTGCCATCACACTACTTGCAAACGTTTGAAGAGGCCTTCGTCACAGGATTCTTCGAAATGATTCAAGGATTTTCCACCCCATGGCGAAGGACCTCAAGGCAAGGTACGTGGCATACCAACACACATTATCAGAAAATCCATTCAGACAACACCAAGAAGCCCTCAAAGCCGTACTGCGAACAAGAAGCTTTTCAGCAACACTCGCTTCATTAGAGCCACATCAACGGCCAAAGCACTGAACATGCACGAGGGCGTGCAAGGATAAGGAAGGGGGGAGTGTTTGGCGGAAGAGGCAATAGGCGGCCGTGGCCAGAAGGACCATAATTTCCTGAGAAACCATTGTAAAATTCTTTTGTAAAGAAGCATCTCTAATCCGGGAAATTGTCAAGGATGTATGATTATTCTTTTGGGAGCAATTGTATATTAGAGAGCCAGTTTTAAGATTAGGGGCTTATGGCCGGACAAGCCATTTTTGCAAAGACCTAATCTATAAAGCTCATTTTCTGTAAGTTATCTTTTTGGAGGAAAAACTAAGGAGACAGCGTACGAATGAGAGCTCCTTCTTGTTCAAACTTGTAATCTTTGCCATTGCGGCTACGGTAATCCAAATTCACTTTTGTTTCTTGCATTGTGTTCCTCTTACTCTGCTCTTCCATTCAAGTGTAAGCATTCAAGATTTCGGTGAAGGTTTTAGACGCATCCGTCTAGGCCTTAAATCGCTGTTTTGAGTGTTTATATGCGTATTTTATGTTGTTTTGACCCTAGGAGAGGCTTTAGGGACCTAAAAACGACCCTTTAGGATCATTCGTTTACTGTTTTTGCGTACTGTGGGACGAACGATCGTGATCGTTGTACCTCTCCAGAATGCTGTGACAGTGATAGGATATGTTCTTGATAGTCCCCTGTAGCTTCCCTTTAAGTTTCGTGCGATTCCGATATGATTTGCATGGTGAACGGACGTGATGACTGTAGAGCTGTGTAGAAGGACATAGGTATATTACTTGGCTTTAGTGCGATTGATTTGCTTGTAGAGTTAGTAGTTGCATCTCTTCGAGTTCACTTCATTAGGATTGACACCCTAGTGAGTTTCCATGCCTCATCCGAGTCGCTTCCCCTGTATCGATAATTTTATGTTGATGCTTGAGAGCTATGCTATGGACGTCCATCGCGGCGACCCGCAAACATTAATGCTTTTAGGTTGGCACTCAAGTGCCATTCTACAAAAAAGTCACCCATGCCATCTACACAGAGTTTTTCACCTGCATTTTGGTCCTGTATAACAGAAGGGATATCGGTCTGCAAAAAGAGCCATTTCAATGTATCGTGATTTTCTACTGGTATTTGAGCTGCTCTGATCCACCAAAGCTCCATTTCTGATTGAGTTTTGTGGTATGGGGAATCAAGCTTACCTTGGCTATAGTCCAATGCTCTATTCATAAGGGATATGGATACTCTTTCCATCTTTTGACATTTCTAAATTTGAGCTTCATCCAATTTCATAACAAATATAAGTTTTCCTTCACAATCTACTTCTTGCATATTATAGTATCTCACCATAGCAGATTGAACATTTTTTATACTCATCCAAATGTTATTAAAAACATTATACTCAAAAGAAGATTTTTTTTTTCTGTTTTTCATATGGCATCGGTCCTTTTATATGATAGTACTCTCCAAAATGTTTGGGTATTTCTTCATTTAACAGAGTCCTAACTTTCCCAACATTGTGAGGCCTAGGCAACCCAAAAGCTTTAATCTTGTAATACTTTAAAACCTGAAACCAGGTTTTAGAGATGGCCCTGTAACCCCTTCTACTCACCCCCACTGTGTCACAAACTTCTTGCATTTGAGAAGGTTGGACCAGTAAACCCATATCTTTCACTAAATTTTGAAATACCAATTTCTTCTGAGTTTGATTTTCAGGAAGTTTCAAAAGTTTAAGAATATCACTTTTTTTCATTACCTCATTTAAAAATCTCACCCTTTCTTGAACATTGGACATATCAAATCCTAAAAGACTAGTCACATGTTCTCTAGTAATCTTTAATCTTTTTTTTTTCTTTGTCCAGAACCTTCTATTAAGTTTACTACATCTCTCATTCGTTTTACTCTTAATCCTATTGGAGTTTCTTTTAAAGTCCGAAGCTGATGATTTTCTTGTTTTAGAGATGCTATTTTGTTTTCAAGTTCTAAAATTCTTGTTGCATTTGAAGACAAAACAATTTTGAGATATTGAATGTAATGTGTATGATCAATGTGTAAATGAAATAACCTAGAACTATATCCTAGTAAGCGATCAACCCCATCACCAACAAATCTCATCAAATCATGAGGTGTGTGAAAAGATGGATACCTTCCAGTGCTAGGATCCGGTGGATACAAGCTCCCATCTGTTCATATATCAATGTGTTTCTTTCCCTCGTTGCGAAGTTGTTGTGCTTCATTTGCATTTGTAACTGGTCTTTGATAGACACTCCGTGGAGTAGCATATTCCTGGCTTAGATTAATGTTCAAGTGAAACTTGCGGTTATCACTAATGGAAGATGTATTAGTCATTGTAAGTAATGAAGGAGCAGAAAGTATAATGGAAATAACGTAGCAGCAGAACAAGGTGCATCAGAGAAGAAGAGATAAAGCTCATGAAAGGTGAGAGAAAAGAGAGATTGAGTGATTCAGAAGTGGAAACAACTATTTGCCGCCAAGTGAAATAAATGAATACAAATTTCGAGGTGATCCACAAAGGAATGTGAAGAAAATGATATCTTTTTGAATATTTAGAGATATGTACCTAGATACGTTTTAGATTGTGTAGATATGCTTTAAATGACTAAAATGGACAAATTTGGAGCCGTTTTGACCATAAACGGCTCTGCTAATTAGTAATTTAACCAATTCCTTACACAACCCTTTTTGAGTCATTTTTGGCCCTAATTTGGACTATGAGTGATCTTCTACCTTGTATGAAAGTACTTAGACAAAATTCTTTGTTGTTCTGTAGAGAATGGTAGTCTCCACTCCTCTACTGCAGACTCTTTTAACTCCTCAAGATTTTCTAGACTTTGTTGGACTGACCACCATGTCATCCATACTTTGCCCATATTTGGCGCCTTTTGATCAAGGTTTCAAATCGCGAACATAATGGGCATCATTACATGGTATGCACCATTATACACCTCCACCAAGCAGACTTGTTTATGGACCCACATAGACATGTCATTTTCTCTTTCACTTTTTTGGTATACTCAAGCTGCCATTCGTCAAAGGCCGTGCAGTTGAAAGTGTCAATCATAGCACACTTATTGCGTAGGAGTGATCCAATGTATAAAAGTAACTAAAAAATCAAGTTTCAGTAGGTAATTTTAACATAACTGACATGCGCATCCTATACAAATTGAGCACTCTTTGTCGTTTCAAGATGAACTTCACAACTTGTTGTGCTATGTTAAATATATTGACGAATCCTGTGGTTTCTTCACTAGTATACCAATCCTTTAGCACCAAGTTTAAACTGTGTGTATTGCAACCATTGAAGAAAATATAAGAAAAGAACTTTTTTATTATTTTTCTAGCATTTTTATAGTTCTTTGTATTGTCCATGACTACTAAAATGACATTGAGAATGCCATGTTCAACACCAATTTATTTAATTACATTAATCAAGACGTCACACATGTATTTGCCACTTTTAATTGCACCAAAATTGTCAACTGCCTTTATGAATGTTTCTCCCCTTGGACAAACCATATCACATTGATCAGTGGTGTTCCTTGAACATTAGACCAACCATCACTCATCACAATTGTACGTCTTGAAAGCGATATATTCCCAAGTATTATTCTAAAAATCCACGCTTTGAATTTGATATAACATTTGTCCAAGAGATCATTTTGTATCGTGTGATACAAAGGGCCTGAAAAGCTCAGACCGAACTCGCCGATTTTCTTTCATGCATGTTTCACCAATGATTGTTGTCTACTATGACTAGAGAACTCCCAGTGAAAGAAATTGCTTTGGCAAGTGTAGTTTGTGCTTCTTCTAGCGACTGCATTTAAAAGATTTGATGCAATGATTTTTGACGCAAATGCCCAAGTCCACCCTGATTGTGGCGCTTAAAAGGAACACTACTTGACATTTCCTCTCCTTGCACAGGTTGTTCTACAAGGTTGGTTGGTATCACCACCAGATTAGGAGAGTTGATATTTAACTCTGTCGGCTCTTGACATGCATCCACAACATATTTATGTACACAATGTCTCTTGCCACCCTTTTTGACGAGCTCTTCTCTGAAATGCTTTGCAATTGCAGGCGCTTGAGGATGATCATATTTCTTACGATTTTTTATAAGGCTACCAAAAAAATGATCCTTAATACGTGGTGTACGGCTTGATTTCGTGGTGAAGCAAAATTTACATTGCTACTCCATATATCAACGACATATGTTGTGAGCATAATCCCACTCTTTGCCAGGGGCTTTTTTTATTCTTTGTCTTCTTCGAACAACTTGTTCCAACATTTTTCTCCATTGCTTCAATTTAAGGCTCAAGGCATACGAACTAGATGTTCAATTATAAAAACATTTTTCTACTTTTCAATAAATATTTGAAAAAATTTCATTAAGAAAGCAATGAAATTTACACAGTGTGCAATTTGCAATGCACTCTTATCAATCCACATTTTGACCACATATGTTGTGAGAAAATATGCACATTGCAATGCACTCTCTACTTGGCATTATGCATACAAGAGCGCTATGAGTTTGTCAATCTAATCATAAATACAAGGATTAGTTATACACCCTCTGCGATTTGCAGATAGTAAGACACATCTATTTTCACATGCTACAAATAATAATCAACTTTTACATTGAAACGATGATAATTATTTGCAAAACACAAACAAAGGCAATAATAGATATGATTGGCAATCTCATGCACTAATAATATGTCATAATACACAATGCACTCCCTATGTAAATCAATGCATAAAAGAAGACAATGAAATCTTCAATACAATTACACAATAGAGGACTACTTGTGTCCAATCAAGGATTGTAGCCCCCTTATGCATCCAATTCAATATGTAAAATCTATTTTCATCCAATTAAGGATTATAGCTCTCATATTGTACATTAAAAAATAAATTAGTTCAAATCTATGATGGTGTAAAATGCAAGACTTCAAGGATCTTTATATACCCAGTACACTAGTATAAGACATCTGATCCTTGACTATCAGCTCATTATTAAAATATGCTCATCTTTCAAAACCAACTTCAGCCCTTTTATGGACCAGTGGCTTTGTCACAATGAGCACGACTCTCCAAAGATTCAATTGTTTTGGGTTCGTACCTTTGTTTTCGGTGAAGAATTTAAATATTTTTACAAGCGGTTACTGTATTAAGAATCACGCTCGGCAAAAAAAAGGACACGTGACTCTATAACCTTAGGTCAACTCACAAGAAGATTATTTTACCCGGTGCTCGGATACACTCCCTAGGAATTTGCCTAGTCAAAATGCCAAAGTTAGTAAAGGTTTTACTATATACAATTTAGCCCGCCGGGCTTTTTCATTTTCCCGGAGGGCTAAAGAAAGACCCGACGGGCTTACCAGCTCTAGTGGTTTCTACAAGTTACCATCAAAATCACATTAATAATTAACATGATCACATCTTTTTTATGTGTAATTACTCATGTTATTAACATAATCACACGATCGTGATCACGTCAGTGAAATCCATGGTGGCACCAAAGCATGAGCCAAAAAGCCAAAAACGCGCATGTGATCAATAGATGGCTTTTGATCATGCCATGCTTCATAAAGAGTCATAGAATGCAAAGACTTTGTAGGACACCTGTTAAGTATATAAGTGGAACACATGATGGCCTCTAGCCAAAATGAATGTGGAAAAGTTTGACTCTTGACCATGCAATGTGCCACTTTGTAAGAGACCTCTTTTTCGTCTTAGCAACACCATTTTGTTGAGGTGTATATGACACTATACGTTGGTGTGTTATCCCACGACTAGCAAGAAATGCATGAAGTTTATGAGACATATACTCCTCCCACGATTGGAATGGAGGGTCTTGTTAACTATAGTGAAACATAAGCAAAAAAACAAATAGAAAGCAAAACATATGTGCATGCTAGGATAGGAAAGAACAAGACTCTTCTGCTTCATTGATTTGCGGAACAAGATTACAAAGGCTTTATCTAGAAAATTGAATAGCGCAACTTCTGAGATCACATGAGACTCTCAAGATAGCCACATGGATATTAAGATCAAAATAGACTTTAGACCTTAAATCTTATAAGTAACGGGCTGGATATGCCTTTTACACAGGCACTGTCTAATGGCTTGAGATTTTCTCAAAATTTGACTCAATTCTCTCAATTCCTTGATCCGTAATCAAACTAGATAGACTAGAGTGTGCAAAACAAAGTGCCTGGAACTTAATCCCTTGAGGGATTCACTATTAGTAATGGGGGGATGTCACCTGCGTGCATAAGAATTAGAGAAACCCCCCTATATACGGTATCTTACATGCTAACCTACCCCCCTACATACGGACAAGATACAGACGTTCTCGCAATGAGCCATCCCCCCTCATATGGATTTTGTATGGAATGGAATGTAATGACCCGCTATTTTAGTATGCTACTAGCATAACAATTTTAGAAGCAGATGCTTTTGAAAAAATACATGTTGAAGTGAAAATGAATAGAAGTGTAAATTGTAGCGTGTTTTCATTTGCAATAGATGTTAAGAGAACAAACTATGAATTCAAATGCAAGGGATGTTTTAGAAAAGTTTCCTGCTTAGTGATGTTGGTCGGGGGGGGGGGGGGGGGGGGGGGGGGGGGGGGTGGGGACACAAGGAGATATAGGCACACATCACGAACCATGGGAGCTGGTTGAGGGGGGAGGATTGCAAAAATATTCCACCAAATGATTTCTTTTGATGAGGAGCAAAGAGTAACCTCACATTGAAATAATCTACCTTAAGAGTCATCGTGTTGATTGCCTTTAAATTGGCTAAATAAGCTCTCATTTTTTCTCTATCCCAGGATCTTGAAGCAAACAATTATTTAAGTTGGGAGAAAATATGTAATGTTATATGCAACAACTGCTATTCCTAAATAGTTTCTCTTGGTCCCACTACTTTCCAAAATAGTAGAAATGAAGCTAATCAATGAAATATAAACTTTCCTTGCATACATGGATGAACAAGAAAGTAAATTTTGTGCTTACAAGCCTTTAGATGTATTCCACATTCCTTGAAATAAATGAGCGATGCAACTTAATTTTATCATTGAAATCCACCACTTGAGGAGCTCTCGTTTTGCTATGGATCATCACATCAATGTGTTCTTCTCCCTCAACGTTTGTATTCTCCATAGTGATAATCAACACTAACAAAGCCACTTGTAATCAACACTCCTCTTGTCATTGACTTTGTTGTTTTTGATCGCTAGGCATCCCCTACCAAACATGCATTCACTAGCCAAGAAAATCATCAAACCATTTAGCACATGGCACTTGCAAAAGAAAAATTGGATTCAAGCTTTTAATGAGCATGATTCTCCATTGAATTAAGCGCTTACAAAGTCGCAACCAACACACATAATTCTCAAGAATGACGCAATGAACAGTAGGGATGAAGAGAACTATGCTGCAGGCAACAACAACACTTCGATTCCTGTGACCCAAAAGACAAAGATGAAACAAAATCTACCCATTACATAAACTGCGATAGAAATTGCAAGGGAAGATTAGATGGTTGACATGATGGAGAGCATGGCCCTCACCAATTCAGCCTATAGCAGCACCTCTCAAGCCACTCCTAATCCTGCCAGCTTTCCATCTAGCTTGGACCTTCTGTCATCTCATAACAAGGTAATGGATAGCTCAAACGGGCAAGAGTGCATCTCATCCTTCAAAGATTCCCCCTGAGGGGTTCACTGTATTTAATACCACTATATCACGTGCGTTCAGGCTCTTTTCTAAAATCCCTATTCTATGAATTTTCTAGGAAATAAAATGAACCATTTTCTTTTAAACTCCGTAATTTTTTTTGAGATTTGTAAAAAACATATCCTTATGTAAATTTATTTCTGTTAGTTTTAAGGGATTTAAATACCCTTTTGTTGAACTCACGTGATAGGTTACATACTATGTAAGGTGAACCCCCCGAGAGATGCCCCACTACTGCCTCAAAAGCTGCAACACGTCCAACAAGAAATCCACGATCTATGCTGTAGCGGCCATGACACAACCTAGGAAGTTGATTTCCCTGATGTTCTATTGTCGTCAACTGGTAGGAATGATGCTCGAACCTTGGGCTGCAAGATCCAAGAAATCCTGAGGGTAAGCCAGAGAGAGAGAGAGAGAGAGAGAGAGAGAGAGAGAGAGAGAGAGAGAGAGAGAGAGAGAGAGAGAGAGAGAGAGGAAGAAATTTTAATTTCAGTTTAGAACCCGTTGTTCAATGCCACTGAATAATCTTGAGGGATTTCATGAATACACAAAAACAACACGGTAATGCATTCAACCACTTTTGACCAAGATCAAAGCAAACTTTTGCTCGCAACCACAAAGGGAACAACTAAAAAGCCCTACAGAATGGCATAATTAGCCTTGCCAAATTGCATAACCAGCCAGAACAGAGAGCAGCAATATCCCCAGCGCCAAGGCAACTTAACCAAATTAAAATATTTCTGGCATTCAAAACGAAAACGGATGCAACCACAAGGAGGATGATTTAAAAACCCTGCAGAATGGCATGATTGGCCCTGCACAATCGCATAGTTTGCCAGAACACAGGGCGTCAACCTCCCCAGCATCAAGGCAACTAAAAAAATTAGCATACTTTTGGCATTCGCTACAAAAAGGAACTACGTGCAGGCAATCCATAGCTTAAGCCAGAGAGAGAGAGAGAGAGAGAGAGAGAGAGAGAGAGAGAGAGAGAGAGAGAGAGAGAGAGAGAGAGAGAGAGAGAGAGAGAGAGAGAGAGAGAGAGAGAGAGAGAGAGAGAGAGAGAGAGAGAGAGAGAGAGAGAGAGAGAGAGAGAGAGAGAGAGAGAGAGAGAGATTTCAGTACTGCTTCAAAAGATGTTCCTCAATGCTACAGAGTAAATTTGGGGGATTCCATGAAGTCACAAAACCAAGACAATAAAAGCATTCAACCATTTTCAACCAAAACCAAACCAAACTTTTGCTCGCAATCAAGAGGGGGACGATCAAAAAGCCCAGCAGAATGGCGCAGGCATCGCTAGAGAATTGCATAATCAGCTAGAATAGAGAGCATCAATATCCCTAGCACCAAGGCAACTCAACAAAATTAGAATACTACTACCATGCACAACAAAAAACACTTTGACCACAACGGGGACGATTAAAATTTGAGTAGAATGGCATCATCAACCTTGCACAATTGTACAATCAGCTAGAATAGAGACCACCAATCTCCCTAGCATCAAGGCAGCTAGCACATTTAAAAAACTCCTGGCAATCACAACAGGAAGGAACTTAATGCATGGAATGGCTCCTCACCCCCCATGTTGCCGCTCCTCTTGTTAGGAAATGACTTGCCAACATCTCCCCTATTTTGTGCAACCCTCTTGCACCCTTTCGGAGCCGGTGGGCTGAGGTTAGTGTATGGCACTCGACTGCAACTCAGTGGCGCATGCCCACCTTGGCTAGAACCCTTAGCAACTTTCTTCAACTCTATGAAAACCAATCATTGGATCATAAACAACACATCACGAAAAGACAAGTAACCATCAGAAGATTCAAGTAACATAACATTCACATGGGTAAGAAACCTTGCTCAAAGTCCATCTCCTTGCTACTAATCATGGCATCAAGAATCATGCACTTGTCAATGCTGCAACTCTCTACAAAATCAGAATTAGCTGCCATTCTCAAAGACACTACACAACTGCTCTATACCAAGTACTCGAGTGTAAGCATGCAACACAAAACCATACCAGCACTTTATATACACACAAGAAGCTCTCACTCAACAACACACGCACCTCACAAACCTTTCATGGTGCCATTGTACTAGACTGCTTGCTCACCTCACCTACACCTACATCCACTTCAACATCGGCATCCTCCAGCACAACAATTACTTGTGTGTCATCAATGCCATGGAACAATCACCTAGGAATGGCGGGGATGTAGACCAAGTTAGCGGGTTGCATAGAGAACACGAGTCGGGTGGCACGGCCACAGTAGTTGGCCGCGGACGGTAGCATAGGAGGTAGGCATGATAGACCCCCCCCCCCCCCCCCCCCCCCCCCCCCCCCCCCCCCCCGCGCGCTTAAGTACCCTCCTCTTTGACTGCTTGCACGCTAGCCTGCCCACCGCCCCCTCCTTCCCTCCTCTCCTCGTCCATCTCCCCTACGGACTTGGCCTGCCTCCTACACATTCATTTCCCCCTCGATTGTCTCTGACGCTCGCCTGCACATCCCGCCTAGCTGTTCTACATGTGGGCATTTGCCAAAATCCCTAAGAGCAATTTCATTTGCCGCCCAAACAGAGAAAACGAGACATACAGGTTGTGGCCAAGGCTTGTATCGCACACGTTCGCACATCCACCCAGATGTGTGTTCAAATGATAGATTGATCATGGGCTGCAATGTGCGGGGAAAAACCATTTTCCCAAGCATACAAAATTTCTTTTCTTGAATTTGTCAAGAGGAAATTTAAAAAATAAGTTTAGTTTTTCAAATTTTTACACTATTTTTCTCTATTTTGGGATGGAAATTCTCCTTTTGCACTTGCCCTCAATCAGCATTTTTGAAATCATTTTTCTCCAACACTAATGGGCTGTGAGGAATGTCTGGACCTATAGTCATTTACTGTCAAAATAATTTTGTTCCACATTCTTAATTTTTTTGATTTGTGGTTGATACACACGTTGCCCAATATTGCACTTTCTGACATGTCCAATCGCTCGTGTGTGGCACGGGCCTAACATAAAGCTCTATCATTTTGTAATGTAATCCCATATCACATCAAGGCAATGGACGTAGCTGACCTGGGGAAGCTTGGGTGGCACCTGGAAAAGGTGTGCTGAGCTTTTTGAGTCTTTGTCATAGAAAGCACGAACGAGTGTGTGAATCAAATAGGAGATGATTACAATGATGGTTGTAAAGCTGGTATCATGGGTGCATGAGAAGCTCTTGATCATGCCATTGGTGTTGCTATTGAGTTTGCATACGAAGAAGAAGAAGAGAAGAGTGACTTGGATGATGTGCAAGAAGACAAAAATAAATAAAATGAGGGTACAAATGTGGATACAAAGGCTATGCAGATGGTGGTATTGATGATGATGATGATGTTGAAGAGGCTAATGAGGGTCTAAATGTCCAAGATATTGATGCCTAGTGGCTACATAGAAGAAGATTAGTCAAGTTTGTGGTAGCATCGACCCCAACAAATCTAGAAGCTTGTTGAACAAGTCTTAAAGATGTTAGCTAAGAGAGAGGACAGAGAGGTACCATATTTTCTCATTGGTATAGCTATCTTAGTTTGCTAGTGGAGTATATTAACTCTCTGAAATACCAAGAACAAGACCCTCATGTGAAAGATTCTTTAATTGGCTTGTTAGGGCATGTGTCTTATGGAATAAGCACTTAATATCCCCCCCCCGGTAGGTCCGCCCCTCCCTTATGCATACAATACGAGCATGAAATAATGGGGGGACTACCCCTATTGTATACACTTATGTCTGACCTCTAAAATCCCCCCTCTTGTACACTCATGTGATATCATACGGAAATCCATAGTGAATCCCCCGGGCTTAATCCAAGATTCACAAATACACCTCTTAGATCCATCAAGTCCCACACACGTGTAATCCCATACAATGTATCTTCTCACACTCAAATGTCAAATACAAGTGCTCCATTTTTATGACAACATGCCAAGGCTGGGAACCTTTCATATACAAATACATCCAAATTAGCTCATACAAAGTAAACTTATGGAACAAAAACTCAATCAGGAGTTTTCTACTCTAAAGAAAAAGTGTAGGTAACCATTCCGCATTGGTGAAACAATTCCACATAAACTCCATCGAACATCATCTTTGAAATTTTGCATATTTGTTGACTTTTTATTTGTAAAATATTGCTCTGTGGATTTTTGACAGATCCGTTGCACTACGGACTTTTTCACTGCAAACTTTCCATACTTCCAATGAAATTTTACCAACTCCATATCAAAAAAGTTGAACATACTCTTGTATAGGGCACATTCCACTTAATCCATTTGTCAAATCTGCCTGAAGGTTCTAACCATCCATAGAAATCAAGTAAATAAGCTGCTTATAATACACAGAGATCCTCTGAACTTGTTCAGTTGGCAAACAATAAATTTTGATCATTATGTACGCTGTAACACCTTCCTCTTCCAAAAACCACCAAGTCCAAAATTTGCAACACCTGAAAATGTGAATTATAATAATCCACCATACACAACTGATAGTCCATCCTGTAAGAATCTACTTCTAGTGTCTCATCACCTTTAAAACACACATCTTCTAAGAAAAGTATGTCTAGATGGACAACAACTTGTTCCACATCAATTTCATAAAGCACATCCATTGAACTTAAACTTAAAGTTTCATGCATTTCAAACATCTTTGGCTGCTCCATAGGACCTGTTTCATACTTCTCAAATACTTGCTCTTGACAATCCACTTGATGAATGCTCTCAGTGAGGATTTTGCCTAATCCATTCTCATCCAAATCAATCCACTTGGTTAAATTCTCTGCAATAAATCATATTCTTGCTTGACATCCACTCGTGACATCAAAATCTATCCTTTAAAACGTTTAGAATCAAAATTTTGACCCTCTTGATTATTAGTAACATCTGAGACAATGGTTTGATTTTTTGTCCAAATTTGCCAACTATCAAAATCACCATTTGTACACTCCTATGGTATTCTTGCAATAGTTGAAATGTAGCCATAAGAAGTATCTATAATAAACATGCTTTTATGTCTATATTCCTCTTGAATAAAGCTACTTGTTGAAAAATTCCTCCCTAGTTTTAATCAGCTCCTTCTGCTCATTTCCTCCTATTTGTAATATTTCTCCTTTCTTTGCTGACTTTTTTCCTATTTATGCTCATATTCTACTTGTTGCTTTTTTTTTATTTTCCGCTTGTTGTTGTTTCTGATATTCCTCCTGCTTTTGTTGATTTTCCTATTTTTGTTTTCTGATTTCAACTTCTGTTTATATGGTTTAGATACAATTTTTTCAACATCATTCGGTTGCATATCCTCCTGTGTGGATCTCACTACAAGAAATTCCTCCTATGCGGGTCTTTTTGGTGGAAATTTGTCTAGAACATATATGTTTTTCAAAACTTCCTCCCGAACAAAGTTGATTTTAGAGAATTTCTCCTTATTTGATTCTTTCTTCTTAATTTTGTACTGTTCATCATCAATGGAACCAAGAGACAACCTAATCACATCCTCATCTCCTTTCATCTCAACATCTTCCTCTTCAAATGGGCTTTGAATACCATGAAAAAAATCATTGTTATGTATGATTTGCTTCTCCTCACAAACAAGGTTATTTTTCCCATATGACATGATCCTCATGAATTTGGCCAATCAATGTTCCACTTACACTTCATGAATGTACTCTAGTGGTAGGATAGGGGTATCTAGGGGCTCTTCTAGGCTCTTTCGGCCAACCTCCTTTTCAACCTTCTTCTCCTCCATTTTGGTATCCCCATTCCATGGCTTAATGGCAACATACAAACCCATCCGTCATCATCATTATCATGTGAATCTCCTTTGAACTCATCCTCATATGGATCCCTCAACCTCTCACACGCTTTTTGCAAAATGCAAACCTTCTTTTTGCTAGAACATGATTTCCTCCTCCCCCCTTTGTGATCAAAATCATCTAACTTGTCTAAAGCTCTTTATATCTTCTTATAGCATGATGCTCTATGCAACTTCCCAATGATTTTATAAACTTCTTGCACAAATCAACCATGCACCACTTCTTCCATGCATCTTCCTTTGAGCACTCATCAACTAAACATGGAACCTCCTCCACTTCATGCTTCCGACTCATGCAAACCTCACATTTCTTCTTCTTATTTTTATCCTCATCACAAACAATTCAATTAAAATACATCAACCATGTTTAGACCTCAAGATTAGTGCACCACACCAATCGAAGATTAAACTTGCTAAACGGAGAGCCACAGATGATGTACGGGACCCAAAAATTTCATTTAATTGGCTGCTTAAACTGATTGAGGTATTTTAGTTTATTTACCATAAAGGGCGAGAGAATTATATCAAGAAGAGACAAAACGATACAACCGATACAAAATACAAAACCCCTTGGTCTTGCAGTTGGATCAGGATTACATTTCGAATTACAGTCCTACTACCTATGGGACTATGATCAGCTTTACAATCGAATTTAGTTACAAAAGAGTGGGCTGCGGGCTGTCCACGGGGTGTCTCCCAGACTGCTTCCCCCTGGAAAAGAGCTCGTTACTTCCTGCAAATGGTTGAGTAGCCTTATCCCATTGTTGAGCTGCCACCTTACTTTCTCCCCTTCAGCCTTGCACTCATCTATCATTTTTTGCAGGTGAGTGTATGACCCATCTAGCAAAATCTCCTGTTGTTTAATAATGTTTGCACTGTTGTAATAACCCATGCAGTCCATGAGCACTTTATAGTTTGCCTGGTAGATTCTGCACTATTCTAGTTTTAGGTGATTTATCTGCACAAAAAAGTGGGAGAACAAAACTCTCAGACTTTTAGTTTGGTAAGACTTATTTAAAAAAAAGCTATTCTATTCTTTCCAGATGATCCAAAAAAATTCGCCTCTAATCCTGTTCCATACTACTAAGAAGAGCGCTACTGAGTCTCCTAGCAGGAACTGTTTCAAGTTGGGGGTGTACCCTAGCCCAATAATGATAGGGGCCAGTATTTCTCTGTTAGCAGGACAATTAATGAAGAGGTGGGGGATGTCTTCCTCATTACCGTTACATCTCTTGCAGTGCCCATCCCCCATGCCTGCATGGCTCATTCTGTAGCCCGTCCATACTGCTTTGTGCATGATTAGCCATAGCAGTATCAAATGTTTGGCCGGTGTATCTTGATGCCAAAGGGTCTTAAATTTGAAGTTCGACTGTCTTTTGTCAAGGAACAAGTGCCATTTTCTATTGAGGGTGACATGGATAGGCTCTTTTAGGGTTGGTGGGCGGTTGGGAGGGTTGGCGAGAGCCCCCCCTCCTACCCAGTAGAGTGCCTTAGATGACTGGTTAGGCTGCTCAGAGAGCGCCCACTCCTTCTCTTTCGGGAACATGGCTGTCCTAGCTTGGATAAAGGTGAGTTCCCATGGTTGCAGGTGATACCTTCCTAGGAGTTTGATTTCATTCTTCCACCTGTGCTCAATTGTATTCCACACGTCTTTCCAAGTGATAATTCCTTTATTGTGGAGTCTTTTTGCTGACCTTAGTTGACTCTGGTTCAGCTGGGGGATATGGGGAGGGACCAACACATTGATTCAGAAGACCTTATCGATCTGCTGTATTTCGATTCCCAGTTGATTCTAATAAGAGTTTTGTATCTGTTCCAAGCAGTCCACATATATTTAATCAAGGCTGACCCCTTAGATACAACTTCTAGGGGTCCAAAGAATATCGTAAACCAGGGTATGTTAGTGGTTCCCTTATTCCCTCTAAAACGGAATTTCTAGATTTCTTGAAATAATAACGATGCCCATTCTTCATCCGGATGGTCCATTGCTCCGAGTATGAGCTTTACCGCTAGTTTGTCTGCCCACAATTTGAAGTTGGTGAGGCCAAGTCCCCCTTGATCTTTAGGAAGATAGCAGACTTCCCAACTGACTTTAGCTAGCCCTTTTTTATGGGGGTCCCCGGACCAAAGAAAGTTCCTGCATATTCTGGTTAGGTCTTTTAATTGCCAATCAGGGGGTCTCCAACATGAGAGAAATAAGAGAACATATCCAGCGATGTAGTACTTTATAACTACAGTCCTACTTGCCAGGTTAGCTTGAAAACCCATCCATCTGTTGAGCTTGCTGTGGAATATGTCCATGACCCATTGCTACCTTTGAGCCATTATTATCTTGAATCCAAAGGGATCCCTAGTAGTCTGAACACGACTCCATCCTGAATGATTGCGCATCCTTGCTCTTCCACCCACCTAGGGAGCGGGGACCTTGAGGCTCTAATCCCTGTTTTGGTGTGGTTGATTCTGGACCCTGAAGCTGTGCAGAAGGTATTGAGGCATAGCCAAAATGCTTTCAGAGAGGTGTCGTCGTTTTGCAGCAGTCCATTAGTGTCGTCAGCAAATTGAGATAGACACTGTTGGTTCCTGTTAGGCAGCTTGATTCCTTTTAGGCTACCTTGTTGCATTTGATCTTTTACCAACCAATTTAGGGAGTCAGGTGAGGTGGCGAATAGTAGAGAAGCCAGAGGACATCCCTGCCTGACCGATCTACTAAGGAGGAATGCTTCTGACAATCCATTGTAAATAGCTACTCGGGCTTGGGCATTACCTACCAGATTTTGCACAAACCTTACAATCCTGGGCCCAAACCCCATCATAATTAGGCATTCCAAAATAAACGACCATTCTAGTCTGTCATAAGCTTTTTCAAAGTCAACCTTGATGAAGACGTAATCTTGAACCGATTCTTTAGCATATTCTATTCCTTCCCACATAGCTATCACAGCTTCCAGGAGCCGATGTCCTTTGATGAATCCTTTCTGCTCAGAGCTCAACCATTCAGCAAGGGCTGGGGCAATTCTGAGGGCTATGGCTTTGGTAAAATTTTTATATGAGGCATTTAGCATTGTCAACAGTCTCCAGTTTAATAGTATTTCCTTGGGTCCTTTTTTGTGTAGCAGCTTGATGATCCCAGTGTTGAGTTGAGTCGGTAGGGATCCATACTTCACAGCTTCTTGCCAAACCATGAGGAGGATAGGTGCTAAGACATCTCTAAACGTTTGGTAGAACTCAGCAGTGAGGCCATCAATGCCAGGTGTTTTCTTCAATTTAAGAACATCTATGGCCCTTTTAATTTATCCTAAAGACAACTCTGAGTCTAGCTGGGTACTCAGATGAGGAGGGATCACTCGTTTCCTGCAGCTCCTAATAATACTTCTCACCAGCATGACCGACTCATCATGAACTTCTGGAGGGTTGAATAAATGAGCGTAGTGGTCTCTGGTCACCTAAAGGTTTTCCTCCTTAGATGTGGTTGTCCCTCTGGACCTACTAGCACAACCCTCTCTACCCAAAGGAAGAGTGCACAAGCAACCGCACTCCACCTACAGCTTGACGCTAAAGAGCGAGTGTGTACAGATTAGCAAAGTTGTAAGAAGAACAAAACCACAAAATCAAAAGCTTAATCATGACAAGTTCCCTAAAGCATAACCATAACGTCGACTTCAAAACCATAGGCACAATGGCACGAAGATTTTATAGCCATAATTAAAACATGATTCAAAAACTGCAAAACCATAAACATAACCCACTTGCCATACCATAACCATAGTTATAACTTGCTTGTCATACCATAACCATAACATTCATACCATCATTGCAAAACCATAACCATAACCATAACCATAACCATAACCATAACCATAACCATAACCATAACCATAACCATAACCATAACCATAACCATAATCTAATTGCCAAACCATAACCATAACATGATTGCCATACCATCATTGCAAATCCATAACCATAACTTGATTGCCAAACCCTAACCATACCATGATTGCCATACCATCGTCCCAAAATCATAACCATAACTTGATTGCAAAACCATGACCATAACCTCTGTGCTATACCATAACCAGAACCTCTATGCCATACCATAATTGCAAAATCATAACCATTACCTGATTGTCATACCACAATCATAATTGCAAACAAAATGTAAAACCATAAACATAAACGTGAAACTGTACATGTATACAATGAATGAGTACAACTGTATCAAGAAGACCATAGATCCTATTAAAAAAAACATATATGGAGTATGTCACCCTCATGGTAATGCCTCCCAATCGACGGCCTCTTCCTCCTCCTGTGCTGGGTCAAAAGAGCCACAAGTCCATGCTTGCACCCATACTTCTCCTCTCAGCTTGTTGGAGGGCGCTTCACGATGACAACTTCCTGCAAAATTATGGTTTAATAATGAGATAAATCTTTGAATAACATATACATTTTCAACAATTTAAAGCATACGTATAATGCTTATAAACTCATGGCGACGTATATCGTAGCCTCCACTTCCAAGATGTGACGCTCCAACAGACTCCAAACGTGCTATGGCTACATCTCTCTATTGCTGAAATCTCTTAGAATTTTCTTGTCTCTCGTGCAATCCCCGCCCACTCCTCTGCGTCCAACCATGCCAGCTTTGGACTGCCTCCTTGTACCTGTCTCTTGTCTCTGATCGTCATTGTGACATTGTGGCCTTCGCCAGGCACAAAATCCAGTCATTCGTGGTGACTGGATCGTACCTCTCTACCGGCATGTACTCTCTAAGAATGGCATCAACGATGTAACTCTTTCTTTCATCATCTTGATTATCCCAAATCTCCATCACAGAGTGGCAAAATTGAACTGTACAAAGTTGTCAAATCCTTTATCGCATGGCCTTTCCGACCCTGTTCAACACAACAACCCCATCCCTGCTCTTGTACACCTTGCTAGGATGATGCTCGTTGATACCATCACTTGCTAACCCAAGCCTCAAGTGTCAAGGCTCCAACCCAAACTCTGGCCATTGAGTTTTGATGTGCCTACATGTGAGTGCTCATTGTGGTATAGCATGCAATCATTGACGTACGCATGGATGCGCTCATACCTTATTCCAAGTGCGATAGTGATATACGAACTAGCTCTCGACGCTCTGGAGGCATGTGGTGATCTTTTGGCAACATTTTGTCCATCAAACTACAACAAACAAGCGTATTAGTACAATTTCTAGGAGACGGCACCATAAAGCGAGTGAAGGGTATATAAAAAGCCATATTTCAAATTTACCCAAGGAGTGCATCGACACTTGCATTGCTCCAACCAAATTTTGCTTACAAGTTGAGGATTTCCAATGATGCCCGGAGCACCGATAACTGCACACCATCGTAAAGAGGTGTTCGGGCACTCGCCATGAATCTATCTTTCGTTGGCATTGCCCTTTGAGTGAAGAGCTGACAATCCTCCTCGCACACATCACATTCGTGAGCTGGTAACTCATCACACATGTCGAACATGTGCTCATCCTCTATCTCAATGTAAGACAAGGGAAGCTAGAGCCTAAGAGTCCACCACCCAACCACCCATTATATAGCAAAGCCCCTAGCCCTTTGCCCTAGTTGGACTCCCCTTTCTGCACCGCCTAGCCCGGCCCTGCCCTTGTCTAGTCTGGCCTTGCCGGTGTCCTGACATTACTCCCCCCTTAAGAAGAGTTCTCGTCCTCAAAAACAAAAGTGGGGAAATTCTTCATAAGAACACTAATGTTTTCCCAAGTGGCACCTTCTTCAGGTCGGTCTTTCCACTTGATTAAGGCTTATTGATGTACGTGATGACGTGTACGCAACTCATGATAATCAAGAACACGTTCAGGCTCATGCGATAAGGTAGGAGGTTCAGTGAGATCAACCAAAACATGTTGGTCAATGACATTGTTGTCCCCATGTAACCGCTTACGTAAATGGCTTACATGAAACACCGGATGAATGCGAGAATGTGAAGGTAGTAATAATTTGTAGGCACGATCACCTACTTGCTTGAGTATTTTGAAAGGCCCACAATATCGGGGAGATAATTTAGGTGTTGGCCCAATTTTCAGAATTTTTGAATGTTCTGTCACATGTAAAAATACTTCCTCCCCTGCTTCGAAGGTAACTTGCCGAAGTTTCTCATCACCGTACTTCTTATAGCAATCTTGTGCTTTCCGGACGTTCTGACGAGCAAGTTTTAGCATATCCATGTGGTCTTGGAGAAAATCCTTAACCTGTTGGAGTTTTTGGTTTGCCAACCCCACCGTAACTGGTCACCTAGGTTGAAGCCCGTACATGAGCATGAAAGGACTAAAACCTGTTGTGACATGCTTAGCACTGTGGTAGGCAAACTCGAGAATAGGTAAGTATTCTTCCCAGTCTGACTGTTTTTTGCTGGCGTATGCTCTTAGCATATCCTCTAGCACCTGGTTAACCCGTTCTGTCTGACATCCGTTTTTGGATGATCAGCTGTACTGAGGTTTAGTTGTGTACCCAATCATTTAAATACAGCTCTCCAAAAGCGGTTGTTAAACTTGGGATCACGGTCACTAACAATGTTACTTGGCAAACCATACAATTTGTATAAATTGTCCACAAATAACCTGGCTAGTTCTGGTGTCTTAATCGTTGATTTGGTTGGAATAAACTTAGATAGTTTAGTCAACCTATCTACGACCACCCATACTGAGTCATGACCTCGTATAGTGGTTGGTAAACCTACAATAAAATCCATAGAGATGCTTTTCCATTTTCCATTGGGAATCACCAAAGGATGTAAGAGTCCTCCTGCTTTTAGGCACTCTGCTTTGTTAACTTGACATCTTTGGCAATGCAAGACATAAGCTTGAACAAAGCCATGTATACCTGGCCAGTAAAATTATCGTTGTACGAGAGCATAAGTTTTTCTAATCCCCAGGTGTCCTTCACTTGTACTATCATGACATCCATAAAGAATTTCGCACCGAATGTCTGTGTCCATCGGTACACAAACTCTCCCCTTTATGGAGTAGGTACCCATTGTCGATGGTGAAATGCTTCCATCGCTGTAGTTCATCACTTGATAAAGGAGGACTAGGTGTGGAGGTTAACTGTACACTACCGTCATTGGAGTGAGAAGGATCCCTCTTTTGAACATGGCTCCACACTTTGGAATATGCTTCATCATGCTCATATTTGCCTTTGAGAGAATCTAAAAATTCACTACGAAGTTCCGTGAACAAGAGCGAGTTGATCGCTGGCATTCGACTTAGAGCGTCTGCCACGACATTGTACCGGCCTTTGCGATACCTTACTTTGGCGTCATACTCCTGAAGAATCTCGGCCCACCTGGCTTTTTGACCCTTCAAATCCGTTTGTTGTGTAAACCATTTGATGCTTTCATGGTCAAACACAATCTCAATCTCAACCCACCTAGCTTTTTGACCCTTCAAATCCGTTTGTTGTGTAAACCATTTGATGCTTTCATGGTCAAACACAATCTCAAACTGAGCACCATACAGATAATGCCGCCATGTTTTTAAGGCAGACACTATTGCATAGAGTTCGCATTCGTAAGCAGAATAGTTTTGCTGAGCTGCATCAAGCTTCTTGCTTTCAAATGCAATCTGCCGTCCTCTTGTAACATGACTGCTCCAATAGCATGGTCACTGGCATCCATTTCCAAAACGAATGGTTTCAAAGGATCTACGATAGCCAGTATAGGAGCTGTAGTTAATGCATCCTTGAGCATATCGAGATTGTGCTATTGAGCGGATCCCCATTGAAAATCTTCACCTTTGCCTTTTAGTTGATCCATCATAGGAACAGCAATCTGAGCATAGTTTTTAACAAACCTTTGGTAAAAACCTGTAAATCCTAAAAATATATGTAATTCTTCCAGATTTTTAGGAGGAGGCCATTTACATATGGTATCCACTTAGGATTGATCCATGTATAGCCCATTAGCTGAAATAACATGTCCTAAATAATGAATTTCATCTTTTAGAAAATCACATTTAGATTCCTTGGCATATAATTTGTTTGTGCGTAACAACTCAAACACCTTCCTGAGATGTTGTAAGTGTTCTTCTTCAGAAGCACTATAGACTAGGATGTCATCGAGGAAAACAATGATAAATTGCCCAAATATGGCTTCAAGACACTATCCATAAGTGTCATGAATGTTGCGGGCGCATTGGTTAACCCAAAGGGAATCACCAAGAACTCGTAGTATCCAAACCGTGTTCGGAATGCAGTTTTGGGTATATCGGCAAGTCGAATACGGACTTGGTGATATCCTGACCGCAAGTCTATTTTTGTAAAAATACAAGCATGAGTGACCTTATCAAACAGCTCATCTACTCTGGGCAATGGGTATTTGTTTTTAATTGTAACTGCATTTAAGCCATGATAGTCTACGCACATGCGCATACTGCCGTCCTTTTTCTTCACTAAGAGGATAGGTGAAGCCCATGGTGAAGAACTGGGTTGTAAAACCCTTTGATAAGGTAGTCAGCAAGCTGACGCTCCACATCAGCAGCTTCTGAATAACTCATATGGTAAGGTGGTTTACTAGCAGGTTTACAGTCTGCAGCCACGTCAATGCTATGTTGTACTAATCGTGTCGGCGGTAATCCTGATGGCAAATCATTAGGAAATACATCTTGAAATTCCTTTAATAATTTTTGTAATTGACTAGCAACATTTGCTTGTTTAGAATTAGCAATTGGTGGAATAGAGGAGAGAGAAGCATGCGGCGTTGAGGAATGTTCAACAGACTCAATGTTAGAAGGAAAATGAGACAGTGAGTAACACAAGAAAAGCTGATCTATTTTATTATCAGAAACAAGCTGCATAAGCTCAACGGTACAAATTAGTGGTAATGAAGGTATATTTTTTTCTCCTAACAACAACACATGTGCGCCATGGGATTCAAACATCAAGCTGTTGTGCTCATAGCTATGCTTCAGTGATGGTCCTAGGCTATGCAACCACTCCCTACCAAGAACCACATCAGCCCTTTCCATGTTCATAACCTGAAAATCCAGACATGTGGAGTACCCTTGTACTTCCAATGGAACAACTCGGCATTGAGTATCCCATATTTCAGTATCATGTCCATTCATCATTGCTAACTTATAGCGGTGGGTACTCAGAGTTTGAGGCAGTTTGAATTTTTTCACCAATCCGTAATTGATGAAATTGTGAGTAGCACCGTCATCTACCAAGATGCGCACCTTGTGCCCTTGCAGATATCTGTGCATACGTACTAACTCATGTGTTCCAAAGGTTGGTTGCCACATGGAAGCTGTGAGATAGCATTCATGCACCACGTCAGTGTGTGCTACTTCCACTATAGAGAATCGTGAGGAAGACTCAAGACGTAGCACCATGTGCACTGCTTTCTCCTTGCCCTGAGTAGCAGATTTCCCCTTGGGACAATCGTTTTTTCCATGACCTCTTCCTAAACATTGAAAACATAATTTTTCTTTCTTGGCTTTATCAAAGTCCTCAGGAGAGAGAAGACCCCTGGACCCTTTGGGTTTTTTAGATGCATCTGAATTGGCAACTAGAAATTTTCTTTTATTGTACCCATACTGAGTGCATGTATTACCATGTATATTAACAGGCACGTGACTATTATGTGTTTTCTTTTCATCAGGATCATCATGAATATGTGCTTTCACTATGGCTTCCTCAAGTGTTTTAGGGTCTAGGGTCTTGACATACTTCTTAAGCTCGGGTGTCAGACCTCGTATGAACCCCCGTACTTGTTGAAAGGTATCTAAGCCTTCCAATTTGAGGATAACGTCCCAATAGTGAGGGATATATTCAAGGAGTGATGGGTATTGGCTCATGGAACATGTGTCCCAAGCCATCCAATTCCGATCGGCCTCGTTTCTAGCCAAAAATTCCTTGCTAAACATTGCTTCAAAAGCTGCCCAACTCTGTGGTATGATGGTCTTCTCCTTGAGAGACATCCACCATTTGTAGGCCTTGCCTTCCAGAGTTAAGCTCGCTTGTAGAGCTCTGACTGCATCCGGAGTACGCCGTAAGGAGTGAATTCCATCCCACTTACTGAGAAAGATATTCACTGCATCCTTATTGCGGTCTCGGTCTTCTCCCTTAAAAATCGGCGGTTTGGTGTTTTTTAACAATTCATCCACCTCTTTTGCAGTGAGAGTATGCAATGTATTAGCATTTGGGCCTTGCCCTAGATTAGACGTGCCTTGCCCTTGTGTAGCAACGTGCTCATGCATGTGCGTGTCAGCAGGACTCTTGGACTGCTGTTGCATTAATTTATTTACTAATGTGAATAGTTTAGTAACATTTTCATTTAAAGCTTTAAAATTTTTATCCATGACTATCATGCGTGTCTGAAGTGCACGAATTTCTTGAATATCGAGAAATTCGTAAGTATCTTCACCTACCGTCGCGTCGCGGGTACTCTCCTTGAGAGGATCCGCGGGCCATCATTGGTAGGATCAGGCATACTTTGCTCAAAATGGAATGTCATATTGATATCCGAATCCATGGCGACACAGTGTAGTGGAAGGAATAGCAAAAAAAAATACCTGTAGATGTAGAATGCAGTGCCAAGGCTAATTCAGATCAATTAGCCTTGCTAATTACATCGATTGTCCAAATTGAAAATGATCCGAAATTTCAACCGTGCAGATACTTGTCTTGAACACGTTGCAGCTGAATTGAGTGTGAGGGGTATGCTTTCGACCACAATGAATTTGAGAACTACTGTCGCCAATGAACCGCTTATGAAGCTTTTATCGGCGTGCTAAATTTTTGCAGCCAGCACACAGGGAATTCGTGAAAGCCGTGTACTTGCCGGCCTCGTCTCAATTCCACTTGGATGTGCTCGAGTTTGTTGCTTGTGGTGGGGTGTGTATCCCTTGGGTGTGTACTCCTTGCGGGGGTGTGTATCACCCCTAAGCCTTTAATTTGAAGTCCTAAGGCCAAGGGCCTTAGGTGCTGTAGTGTGAAGTTGAAGCTTCAAACGGCCATAGCCGTGAGCAGGTAGCGCGCAGGGGCTTGGAATGATGGGGATGGATGATGCAATGCAAGACAGGCTTCGGCCCTGTGTCAAGAAGCGACCAACAGGCCCTTGCACCTCTGATGAGCACGCGCGCCGTTGGTTTGGTGCTCCTGCACTCGGCGGATCTTCTTGCAAAGCCCGCGTCCCCACAGGGCTTCTTCCTCGTCGATTTCCTTAGCAAGGGGTGATCCCCACAGTCTTGGACCACGACATGCAAGGCTTTGTGTGGCTAGAAAGCACCACGCCTTCCCCTTTCCCAAAATAGGCACTTAGCTTTGATACCAGTGTAAGACAAGGGAAGCTAGAGCCTGAGAGTCCACCACCCAACCACCCATTATATAGCAAAGCCCCTAGCCCTTTGCCCTTGTTGGACTTCCCTTTCCACACCGCCTAGCCCGGCCCTGCCCTTGTCTAGTCCGGCCTTGCCGGTGTCCTTACACTCAAAGTGCGACTGAGATGCCATAGGAGCTGTCGACGTAGAGGTAATGGGAGGCACCATGCAGTGCACCCAAATCGTCCAATAGCTCTTGCCTCTGCCGTTCGGACTTGCGCACCGGTGCACCACCACTGAACACAAACCAATGGTGCACCTCCTCAAGCGATGGGTGAGTGGTGCTCTCATCTCTTCGAGCGCTTTTTCGCGGATGCCAAAGCCCTTCGTTCTCCACGTGCTCCAATGCAATGCGCCGCAAGCGAGGGATTGCCATTTTTCACTTGGCGCAAGGACAAGGGAGCTTTTCCTTGAGCCATCGATCGCGCTCAAGGCCTCCAAGGGGGCCACGATCATCCCAATCGATGTCCTGCATATACGATAAATTTTTTATTTAGTCTTATAAGACTTAAAAAATAAATAATTAATTAGAAAAAG